>NW_027489361.1:0-50081 GCF_050948215.1 Halictus rubicundus
ATAGGATAGAGGATAGGATATTATAGAGGATAGGATAGGATAGAGGGTAGGATAGGATAGAGGATAGAATAGGATAGAGGATAGGATAGGATAAAGGATAGGATAGAGGATAGGATAGGATAGAGGATAGGATAGGATAGGATAGGATAGAGGATTGGATAGGATAGAGGAGAGGATAGGATAGAGGATAGGATAGGATAGAGGATAGGATAGGATAGAGGATAGGATAGGATAGAGAATAGGATAGGATATGGGATAGGATAGGATAAAGCATAGGATAGGATAGAGGTTAGGATAGGATAGAGGATAGGATATTATAGAGGATAGGATAGGATAGAGGGTAGGATAGGATAGAGGATAGGATAGGATAGAGGAGAGGATAGGATAGAGGATAGGATAGGATAGAGGATAGGATAGCATAGAGAATAGGATAGGATATGGGATAGGATAGGATAAAGCATAGGATAGGATAGAGGATAGGATAGGATAGAGGATAGGATAGGATAGAGGATAGGATAGGATAGAGGATAGGATAGGATAGAGGTTAGGATAGGATAGAGAATAGGATAGGATAGAGAATATTATGGGGTAGAGGATAGGATAGGATAGAGGATATGATATGATAGAGGATAGGAAAGAGGATAGGATATAATACAGAATAGGATAGGATTGAGTATTGGATGGGATAGAGGATAGGATATGGTATTGGATAGGATAGGATAAAGCATAGGATAGGATAGAGGATAGGATAGGATAGAGGATAGGATAGGGTAGAGGATAGGATAGGATAGAGAATAGGATAGGATAGAGGATTGGATAGGATAGAGGATAGGATATGATAGGATAGGATAGAGGATAGGATAGGATAGAGGATAGGATAGGATAGAGGATAGGATATTATAGAGGATAGGATTGGATAGAGAATAGGATGGGATAGAGGATAGAATAGGATACAGGATAGGATAGGATACAGGATAGGATAGGATAGAGGATAGGATAGGATAGAGGATAGGTTAGGATAGAGGGTAGGATAGGATAGAGAAAAGGATAGGACAGAGGATAGGATAGGATAGAGGATTGGATAGGATAGAGGATAGGATAGGATAGAGGATAGGACAGGATAGAGGATAGGATAGGATAGAGGATAGGATAGTATAGAGGATAGGATAGGATAGAGGAGAGGATAGGATAGAGGATAGGATAGGATAGAGGATAGGATAGGATAGAGGATAGGATAGGATAGAGAATAGGATAGGATATGGGATAGGATAGGATAAAGCATAGGATAGGATAGAGGATAGGATAGGATAGAGGATAGGATAGGATAGAGGATAGGATAGGATAGAGGATAGGATAGGATAGAGGTTAGGATAGTATAGAGGTTAGGATAGGATAGAGGATAGGATATTATAGAGGATAGGATAGGATAGAGGGTAGGATAGGATAGAGGATAGAATAGGATAGAGGATAGGATAGGATAAAGGATAGGATAGAGGATAGGATAGGATAGAGGATAGGATAGGATAGAGGATAGGATAGGATAGAGGATAGGATAGGATAGAGGATAGGATAGGATAGAGGATAGGATAGGATAGAGGATAGGATAGGATAGAGGATAGGATAGGATAGGATAGGATAGAGGATAGGATAGGATAGAGGAGAGGATAGGATAGAGGATAGGATAGGATAGAGGATAGGATAGGATAGAGGATAGGATAGATAGAGAATAGGATAGGATATGGGATAGGATAGGATAAAGCATAGGATAGGATAGAGGATAGGATAGGATAGAGGATAGGATAGGATAGAGGATAGGATAGGATAGAGGATAGGATAGGATAGAGGTTAGGATAGGATAGAGGGTAGGATAGGATAGAGGATAGAATAGGATAGAGGATAGGATAGGATAAAGGATAGGATAGGATACAGGATAGGATAGGATAGAGGATAGGATAGGATAGAGGATAGGTTAGGATAGAGGGTAGGATAGGATAGAGAAAAGGATAGGACAGAGGATAGGATAGGATAGATGATTGGATAGGATAGAGGATAGGATAGGATAGACGATAGGACAGGATAGAGGATAGGATAGGATAGAGGATAGGATAGGATAGAGGATAGGATAGGATAGAGGAGAGGATAGGATAGAGGATAGGATAGGATAGAGGATAGGATAGGATAGAGGTTAGGATAGGATAGAGGGTAGGATAAGATAGAGGATAGAATAGGATAGAGGATAGGATAGGATAAAGGATAGGATAGGATAGAGGATAGGATAGGATAGAGGAGAGGATAGGATAGAGGATAGGTTTGGATAGAGGATAGGATAGGATAGAGGATAGGATAGGATAGAGAATAGGATAGGATATGGGATAGGATAGGATAAAGCATAGGATAGGATAGAGGATAGGATAGGATAGAGGATAGGATAGGATAGGATAGAGGATAGGATAGGATAGAGGATAGGATAGGATAGGATAGGATAGAGGATAGGATAGGATAGAGGAGAGGATAGGATAGAGGATAGGATAGGATAGAGGATAGGATAGGATAGAGGATAGGATAGGATAGAGAATAGGATAGGATATGGGATAGGATAGGATAAAGCATAGGATAGGATAGAGGATAGGATAGGATAGAGGATAGGATAGGATAGAGGATAGGATAGGATAGAGGATAGGATATTATAGAGGATAGGATAGGATAGAGGGTAGGATAGGATAGAGGATAGAATAGGATAGAGGATAGGATAGGATAGAGGATAGGATAGGATAGAGAATAGGATAGGATAGAGGATAGGATAGGATAGAGGATAGGATATGATAGAGGATTGGATAGGATAGAGGAGAGGATAGGATAGGATAGGGTAGAGGATAGTATAGGATAGAGAATAGGATATGATAGAGGATAGGATAGGTTAGAGGATAGGATAGGATAGAGAATAGGATATGATAGAGGATAGGATAGGTTAGAGGATAGGATAGGATAGAGAATAGGATAGGATAGAGGATAGGATAGGATAGAGGAGAGGAGACGATAGAGGATAGGATAGGATAGAGGATAGGATAGGATAGGATAGAGGATAGGATAGGATAGAGGATAGGATAGGATAGAGGATAGGATAGGATAGAGGATAGGATCGGATAGAGGATAGGATAGGATAGGATAGGATAGGATAGAGGATAGGATAGGATAGGATAGAGGATAGGATAGGATAGAGGTTAGGATAGTATGAAGGGTAGGATAGGATAGAGGATAGGATATTATAGAGGATAGGATACGATAGAGTGTAGGATAGGATAAAGGATAGGATAGAGGATAGGATAGGATAGAGGATAGGATAGGATAGAGGATAGGATAGGATAGAGGATAGGATAGGATAGAGGATAGGATAGGATAGAGGATAGGATATGATAGAGGATTGGATAGGATAGAGGATAGGAGAGGATAGGATAGAGGATAGGATAGGATAGGATAGGATAGGATAGAGGATAGGATAGGATAGAGGATAGGATAGGATAGGATAGAGGATAGGATAGGATAGAGGATAGGATAGGATAGAGGATAGGATAGGATAGAGGATAGGATCGGATAGAGGATAGGATAGGATAGGATAGGATAGGATAGAGGATAGGATAGGATAGGATAGAGGATAGGATAGGATAGAGGTTAGGATAGTATGAAGGGTAGGATAGGATAGAGGATAGGATATTATAGAGGATAGGATACGATAGAGTGTAGGATAGGATAAAGGATAGGATAGAGGATAGGATAGGATAGAGGATAGGATAGGATAGGATAGAGGATAGGATAGGATAAAGCATAGGATAGGATAGAGGATAGGATAGGATAGAGGATAGGATAGGATAGAGGATAGGATAGGATAGAGGTTATGATAGTATAGAGGATAGGATAGGATAGAGGATAGGATAGGGTAGAGGATAGGATAGGATAGAGGATAGGATAGGGTAGAGGATAGGATAGGATAGAGGATAGGATAGGATAGAGGATAGGATAGGGTAGAGGATAGGATAGGATAGAGAATAGGATAGGATAGAGGATAGGATAGGATAGAGGATAGGATAAGATAGAGGATAGGATAGGATAGAGGATAGGATAGGATAGAGGTTAGGATAGGATAGGGGATAGGATAGGATAGAGGATAGGATAGGATAGAGGAGAGGATAGGATAGAGGATAGGATAGGATAGGATAGAAGATTGGATAGGATAGAGGATAGGATAGGATAGGATAGGATAGAGGATAGGATAGGATAGAGGATAGGATAGGATAGAGGATAGGATAGGATAGAGGATAGGATTGGATAGAGGATAGGATAGGATAGAGGATAGGATAGGATAGAGGGTATGGTAGAATTTGGATAGGATACAGGATAGCATAGGATAGAGTACAGGATAGGATAGAGAATGGGATAGGATAGAGGATATTATAGGGTAGAGGATAGGATAGGATAGAAGATAGGATAGGATAGAGGATAGGATAGGGTAGAGGATAGGATAGGATAGAGGATAGGATAGGATAGAGGATAGGATAGGGTAGAGGATAGGATAGGATAGAGAATAGGATAGGATAGAGGATTGGATAGGATAGAGGATAGGATAGGATAGGATAGGATAGAGGATAGGATAGGATAGAGGATAGGATAGGATAGAGGATAGGATATTATAGAGGATAGGATTGGATAGAGAATAGGATGGGATAGAGGATAGGATAGGATACAGGATAGGATAGGATACAGGATAGGATAGGATAGAGGATAGGATAGGATAGAGGATAGGTTAGGATAGAGGGTAGGATAGGATAGAGAAAAGGATAGGACAGAGGATAGGATAGGATAGATGATTGGATAGGATAGAGGATAGGATAGGATAGAGGATAGGACAGGATAGAGGATAGGATAGGATAGAGGATAGGATAGGATAGAGGATAGGATAGGATAGAGGTTAGGATAGGATAGAGGGTAGGATAGGATAGAGGATAGAATAGGATAGAGGATAGGATAGGATAAAGGATAGGATAGGATACAGGATAGGATAGGATAGAGGATAGGATAGGATAGAGGATAGGTTAGGATAGAGGGTAGGATAGGATAGAGAAAAGGATAGGACAGAGGATAGGATAGGATAGATGATTGGATAGGATAGAGGATAGGATAGGATAGAGGATAGGACAGGATAGAGGATAGGATAGGATAGAGGATAGGATAGGATAGAGGATAGGATAGGATAGAGGAGAGGATAGGATAGAGGATAGGATAGGATAGAGGATAGGATAGGATAGAGGTTAGGATAGGATAGAGGGTAGGATAAGATAGAGGATAGAATAGGATAGAGGATAGGATAGGATAAAGGATAGGATAGGATAGAGGATAGGATAGGATAGAGGAGAGGATAGGATAGAGGATAGGATAGGATAGAGGATAGGATAGGATAGAGGATAGGATAGGATAGAGAATAGGATAGGATATGGGATAGGATAGGATAAAGCATAGGATAGGATAGAGGATAGGATAGGATAGAGGATAGGATAGGATAGGATAGAGGATAGGATAGGATAGAGGATAGGATAGGATAGAGGTTAGGATAGTATAGAGGTTAGGATAGGATAGAGGATAGGATAGGATAGAGGATAGGATAGGATAGGATAGGATAGAGGATAGGATAGGATAGAGGAGAGGATAGGATAGAGGATAGGATAGGATAGAGGATAGGATAGGATAGAGGATAGGATAGGATAGAGAATAGGATAGGATATGGGATAGGATAGGATAAAGCATAGGATAGGATAGAGGATAGGATAGGATAGAGGATAGGATAGGATAGAGGATAGGATAGGATAGAGGATAGGATATTATAGAGGATAGGATAGGATAGAGGGTAGGATAGGATAGAGGATAGAATAGGATAGAGGATAGGATAGGATAGAGGATAGGATAGGATAGAGAATAGGATAGGATAGAGGATAGGATAGGATAGAGGATAGGATATGATAGAGAATAGGATAGGATAGAGGATAGGATAGGATAGAGGAGAGGAGACGATAGAGGATAGGATAGGATAGAGGATAGGATAGGATAGGATAGAGGATAGGATAGGATAGAGGATAGGATAGGATAGAGGATAGGATCGGATAGAGGATAGGATAGGATAGGATAGGATAGGATAGAGGATAGGATAGGATAGGATAGAGGATAGGATAGGATAGAGGTTAGGATAGTATGAAGGGTAGGATAGGATAGAGGATAGGATATTATAGAGGATAGGATACGATAGAGTGTAGGATAGGATAAAGGATAGGATAGAGGATAGGATAGGATAGAGGATAGGATAGGATAGAGGATAGGATAGGATAGAGGATAGGATAGGATAGAGGATAGGATATGATAGAGGATTGGATAGGATAGAGGATAGGATAGGATAGGATAGAGGATAGGATAGGATAGGATAGGATAGAGGATAGGATAGGATAGAGGATAGGATAGGATAGGATAGAGGATAGGATAGGATAGAGGATAGGATAGGATAGAGGATAGGATAGGATAGAGGATAGGATAGGATAGAGGATAGGATAGGATAGAGGATAGGATAGGATAGAGGATAGGATAGGATAGAGGATAGGATAGGATAGAGGATAGGATAGGATAGAGGATAGGATAGGATAGAGGATAGGATAGGATAGAGGATAGGATAGGATAGGATAGAGGATAGGATAGAGGATAGGATAGGATAGGATAGAGGATAGGATAGGATAAAGCATAGGATAGGATAGAGGATAGGATAGGATAGAGGATAGGATAGGATAGAGGATAGGATAGGATAGAGGATATTATAGGGTAGAGGATAGGATAGGATAGAAGATAGGATAGGATAGAGGATAGGATAGGGTAGAGAATAGGATAGGATAGAGGATAGGATAGGATAGAGGATAGGATAGGATAGAGGAGAGGATACGATAGAGGATAGGATAGGATAGAGGATATGATATGATAGAGGATAGGAAAGAGGATAGGATATAATACAGAATAGGATAGGATTGAGTATAGGATGGGATAGAGGATAGGATATGGTATTGGATAGGGTAGAGGATAGGAAAGAGGATAGGATATAATACAGAATAGGATAGGATTGAGTATTGGATGGGATAGAGGATAGGATATGGTATTGGATAGGATAGAGGATAGGATAGGATAGAGGATAGGATAGGATAGAGGACAGGATAGAGGATAGGGTAGGATAGAGGATATGATAGGATAGAGGATAGGATAGGATAGAGGATAGGATACGATAGAGGATAGGATAGGATAGAGAATAGGATAGGATAGGTGATAGGATAGGATAAAGCATAGGATAGGATAGAGGATAGGATAGGATAGAGGTTAGGATAGGATAGGGGATAGGATAGGATAGAGGATAGGATAGGATAGAGGATAGGATAGGATAGAGGATAGGATAGGATAGAGGTTATGATAGTATAGAGGATAGGATAGGATAGAGGATAGGATAGGGTAGAGGATAGGATAGGATAGAGGATAGGATAGGGTAGAGGATAGGATAGGATAGAGGATAGGATAGGATAGAGGATAGGATAGGGTAGAGGATAGGATAGGATAGAGAATAGGATAGGATAGAGGATAGGATAGGATAGAGGATAGGATAAGATAGAGGATAGGATAGGATAGAGGTTAGGATAGGATAGAGGTTAGGATTGGATAGGGGATAGGATAGGATAGAGGATAGGATAGGATAGAGGAGAGGATAGGATAGAGGATAGGATAGGATAGGATAGAAGATTGGATAGGATAGAGGATAGGATAGGATAGGATAGGATAGAGGATAGGATAGGATAGAGGATAGGATAGGATAGAGGATAGGATAGGATAGAGGATAGGATTGGATAGAGGATAGGATAGGATAGAGGATAGGATAGGATAGAGGGTATGGTAGAATTTGGATAGGATACAGGATAGCATAGGATAGAGTACAGGATAGGATAGAGAATGGGATAGGATAGAGGATATTATAGGGTAGAGGATAGGATAGGATAGAAGATAGGATAGGATAGAGGATAGGATAGGGTAGAGGATAGGATAGGATAGAGGATAGGATAGGATAGAGGATAGGATAGGGTAGAGGATAGGATAGGATAGAGAATAGGATAGGATAGAGGATTGGATAGGATAGAAGATAGGATAGGATAGGATAGGATAGAGGATAGGATAGGATAGAGGATAGGATAGGATAGAGGATAGGATATTATAGAGGATAGGATTGGATAGAGAATAGGATGGGATAGAGGATAGGATAGGATACAGGATAGGATAGGATACAGGATAGGATAGGATACAGGATAGGATAGGATAGAGGATAGGATAGGATAGAGGATAGGATAGGATAGAGGGTAGGATAGGATAGAGAAAAGGATAGGACAGAGGATAGGATAGGATAGAGGATTGGATAGGATAGAGGATAGGATAGGATAGAGGATAGGATAGGATAGAGGTTAGGATAGGATAGAGGGTAGGATAGGATAGAGGATAGAATAGGATAGAGGATAGGATAGGATAAAGGATAGGATAGGACACAGGATAGGATAGGATAGAGGATAGGATAGGATAGAGGATAGGTTAGGATAGAGGGTAGGATAGGATAGAGAAAAGGATAGGACAGAGGATAGGATAGGATAGATGATTGGATAGGATAGAGGATAGGATAGGATAGAGGATAGGACAGGATAGAGGATAGGATAGGATAGAGGATAGGATAGGATAGAGGATAGGATAGGATAGAGGAGAGGATAGGATAGAGGATAGAGGATAGGATAGGATAGAGGATAGGATAGGATAGAGGATAGGATAGGATAGAGAATAGGATAGGATAGGGGATAGCATAGGATAAAGCATAGGATAGGATAGAGGATAGGATAGGATAGAGGATAGGATAGGATAGAGGATAGGATAGGATAGAGGATAGGATAGGATAGAGGTTAGGATAGTATAGAGGTTAGGATAGGATAGAGGATAGGATATTATAGAGGATAGGATAGGATGTAGGGTAGGATAGGATAGAGGATAGAATAGGATAGAGGATAGGATAGGATAAAGGATAGGATAGAGGATAGGACAGGATAGAGGATAGGATAGGATAGAGGATAGGATAGGATAGAGGATAGGATAGGATAGAGGATAGGATAGGATAGAGGATAGGATAGGATAGGATAGGATAGATGATAGGATAGGATAGAGGAGAGGATAGGATAGAGGATAGGATAGGATAGAGGATAGGATAGGATAGAGGATAGGATAGGATAGAGGATAGGATAGGATAGAGGATAGGATAGGATAGAGGATAGGATAGGATAGAGGTTAGGATAGGATAGAGGGTAGGATAGGATAGAGGATAGAATAGGATAGAGGATAGGATAGGATAAAGGATAGGATAGGATAGAGGATAGGATAGGATAGAGGAGAGGATAGGATAGAGGATAGGATAGGATAGAGGATAGGATAGGATAGAGGATAGGATAGGATAGAGAATAGGATAGGATATGGGATAGGATAGGATAAAGCATAGGATAGGATAGAGGATAGGATAGGATAGAGAATGGGATAGGATAGAGGATATTATAGGGTAGAGGATAGGATAGGATAGAAGATAGGATAGGATAGAGGATAGGATAGGGTAGAGGATAGGATAGGATAGAGGATAGGATAGGATAGAGGATAGGATAGGATAGAGGTTAGGATAGGATAGAGGGTAGGATAGGATAGAGGATAGAATAGGATAGAGGATAGGATAGGATAGAAAGGATAGGATAGGATACAGGATAGGATAGGATAGAGGATAGGATAGGATAGAGGATAGGTTAGGATAGAGGGTAGGATAGGATAGAGAAAAGGATAGGACAGAGGATAGGATAGGATAGATGATTGGATAGGATAGAGGATAGGATAGGATAGAGGATAGGACAGGATAGAGGATAGGATAGGATAGAGGATAGGATAGGATAGAGGATAGGATAGGATAGAGGAGAGGATAGGATAGAGGATAGGATAGGATAGAGGATAGGATAGGATAGAGGATAGGATAGGATAGAGAATAGGATAGGATAGGGGATAGCATAGGATAAAGCATAGGATAGGATAGAGGATAGGATAGGATAGAGGATAGGATAGGATAGAGGATAGGATAGGATAGAGGATAGGATAGGATAGAGGATAGGATAGGATAGATGTTAGGATAGTATAGAGGTTAGGATAGGATAGAGGATAGGATATTATAGAGGATAGGATAGGATAGAGGGTAGGATAGGATAGAGGATAGAATAGGATAGAGGATAGGATAGGATAAAGGATAGGATAGAGGATAGGATAGGATAGAGGATAGGATAGGATAGAGGATAGGATAGGATAGAGGATAGGATAGGATAGAGGATAGGATAGGATAGGATAGGATAGATGATAGGATAGGATAGAGGAGAGGATAGGATAGAGGATAGGATAGGATAGAGGATAGGATAGGATAGAGGATAGGATAGGATAAAGAATAGGATAGGATATGGGACAGGATAGGATAAAGCATAGGATAGGATAGAGGATAGGATAGGATAGAGGATAGGATAGGATAGAGGATAGGATAGGATAGAGGATAGGATAGGATAGAGGTTAGGATAGGATAGAGGGTAGGATAGGATAGAGGATAGAATAGGATAGAGGATAGGATAGGATAAAGGATAGGATAGGATAGAGGATAGGATAGGATAGAGGAGAGGATAGGATAGAGGATAGGATAGGATAGAGGATAGGATAGGATAGAGGATAGGATAGGATAGAGAATAGGATAGGATATGGGATAGGATAGGATAAAGCATAGGATAGGATAGAGGATAGGATAGGATAGAGGATAGGATAGGATAGAGGATAGGATAGGATAGAGGATAGGATAGGATAGAGGTTAGGATAGTATAGAGGATAGGATAGGATAGAGGATAGGATATTATAGAGGATAGGATAGGATAGAGGGTAGGATAGGATAGAGGATAGAATAGGATAGAGGATAGGATAGGATAGAGGATAGGATAGGATAGAGAATAGGATAGGATAGAGGATAGGATAGGATAGAGGAAAGGATATGATAGAGGATTGGATAGGATAGAGGATAGGATAGGATAGGATAGGGTAGAGGATAGTATAGGATAGAGAATAGGATATGATAGAGGATAGGATAGGTTAGAGGATAGGATAGGATAGAGAATAGGATATGATAGAGGATAGGATAGGTTAGAGGATAGGATAGGATAGAGAATAGGATAGGATAGAGGATAGGATAGGATAGAGGAGAGGAGACGATAGAGGATAGGATAGGATAGAGGATAGGATAGGATAGGATAGAGGATAGGATAGGATAGAGGATAGGATAGGATAGAGGATAGGATAGGATAGAGGATAGGATCGGATAGAGGATAGGATAGGATAGGATAGGATAGGATAGAGGATAGGATAGGATAGGATAGAGGATAGGATAGGATAGAGGTTAGGATAGTATGAAGGGTAGGATAGGATAGAGGATAGGATATTATAGAGGATAGGATACGATAGAGTGTAGGATAGGATAAAGGATAGGATAGAGGATAGGATAGGATAGAGGATAGGATAGGATAGGATAGGGTCGAGGATAGTATAGGATAGAGAATAGGATATGATAGAGGATAGGATAGGTTAGAGGATAGGATAGGATAGAGAATAGGATAGGATAGAGGATAGGATAGGATAGAGGAGAGGAGACGATAGAGGATAGGATAGGATAGAGGATAGGATAGGATAGGATAGAGGATAGGATAGGATAGAGGATAGGATAGGATAGAGGATAGGATAGGATAGAGGATAGGATCGGATAGAGGATAGGATAGGATAGGATAGGATAGGATAGAGGATAGGATAGGATAGGATAGAGGATAGGATAGGATAGGATAGAGGATAGGATAGGATAGAGGTTAGGATAGTATGAAGGGTAGGATAGTATGAAGGGTAGGATAGGATAGAGGATAGGATATTATAGAGGATAGGATACGATAGAGTGTAGGATAGGATAAAGGGATAGGATAGAGGATAGGATAGGATAGAGGATAGGATAGGATAGAGGATAGGATAGGATAGAGGATAGGATAGGATAGAGGATAGGATAGGATAGAGGATAGGATAGGATAGAGGATAGGATAGGATAGAGGATAGGATAGGATAGAGGATAGGATAGGATAGAGGATAGGATATGATAGAGGATTGGATAGGATAGAGGATAGGATAGGATAGAGGATAGAGGATAGGATAGGAGGATAGGATAGAGGATAGGATAGGATAGAGGATAGGATAGGATAGAGGATAGGATAGGATAGGATAGAGGATAGGATAGGATAGAGGATAGGATAGGATAGAGGATAGGATAGGATAGAGGATAGGATAGGATAGAGGATAGGATAGGATAGAGGATAGGATAGGATAGAGGATAGGATAGGATAGAGGATAGGATAGGATAGAGGATAGGGATAGGATAGAGGATAGGATAGGATAGAGGATAGGATAGGATAGAGGATAGGATAGGATAGAGGATAGGATAGAGGATAGGATAGAGGATAGGATAGGATAGGATAGAGGATAGGATAGGATAAAGCATAGGATAGGATAGAGGATAGGATAGGATAGAGGATAGGATAGGATAGAGGATAGGATAGGATAGAGGATATTATAGGGTAGAGGATAGGATAGGATAGAGGATAGGATAGGATAGAGGATAGGATAGGATAGAGGATAGGATAGGATAGAGGTTAGGATAGTATAGAGGTTAGGATAGGATAGAGGATAGGATATTATAGAGGATAGGATAGGATAGAGGGTAGGATAGGATAGAGGATAGAATAGGATAGAGGATAGGATAGGATAAAGGATAGGATAGAGGATAGGATAGGATAGAGGATAGGATAGGATAGAGGTAGGATAGGATAGAGGATAGGATAGGATAGAGGATAGGATAGGATAGAGGATAGGATAGGATAGGATAGGATAGAGGATAGGATAGGATAGAGGAGAGGATAGGATAGAGGATAGGATAGGATAGAGGATAGGATAGGATAGAGGATAGGATAGGATAGAGAATAGGATAGGATATGGGATAGGATAGGATAAAGCATAGGATAGGATAGAGGATAGGATAGGATAGAGGATAGGATAGGATAGAGGATAGGATAGGATAGAGGATAGGATAGGATAGAGGTTAGGATAGGATAGAGGGTAGGATAGGATAGAGGATAGAATAGGATAGAGGATAGGATAGGATAAAGGATAGGATAGGATAGAGGATAGGATAGGATAGAGGAGAGGATAGGATAGAGGATAGGATAGGATAGAGGATAGGATAGGATAGAGGATAGGTTTAGGATAGAGAATAGGATAGGATATGGGATAGGATAGGATAAAGCATAGGATAGGATAGAGGATAGGATAGGATAGAGGATAGGATAGGGTAGAGGATAGGATAGGATAGAGGATAGGATAGGATAGAGGTTAGGATAGTATAGAGGATAGGATAGGATAGAGAATAGGATAGGATAGAGGATTGGATAGGATAGAAGATAGGATAGGATAGGATAGGATAGAGGATTAGGATAGGATAGAGGATAGGATAGGATAGAGGATAGGATATTATAGAGGATAGGATTGGATAGAGAATAGGATGGGATAGAGGATAGGATAGGATACAGGATAGGATAGGATACAGGATAGGATAGGATACAGGATAGGATAGGATAGAGGATAGGATAGGATAGAGGATAGGATAGGATAGAGGGTAGGATAGGATAGAGAAAAGGATAGGACAGAGGATAGGATAGGATAGAGGATTGGATAGGATAGAGGATAGGATAGGATAGAGGATAGGATAGGATAGAGGTTAGGATAGGATAGAGGGTAGGATAGGATAGAGGATAGAATAGGATAGAGGATAGGATAGGATAAAGGATAGGATAGGATAGAGGATAGGATAGGATAGAGGTTAGGATAGGATAGAGGGTAGGATAGGATAGAGGATAGAATAGGATAGAGGATAGGATAGGATAAAGGATAGGATAGGATAGAGGATAGGACAGGATAGAGGATAGGATAGGATAGAGGATAGGATAGGATAGAGGATAGGATAGGATAGAGGAGAGGATAGGATAGAGGATAGGATAGGATAGAGGATAGGATAGGATAGAGGATAGGATAGGATAGAGAATAGGATAGGATAGGGGATAGCATAGGATAAAGCATAGGATAGGATAGAGGATAGGATAGGATAGAGGATAGGATAGGATAGAGGATAGGATAGGATAGAGGATAGGATAGGATAGAGGTTAGGATAGTATAGAGGTTAGGATAGGATAGAGGATAGGATATTATAGAGGATAGGATAGGATAGAGGGTAGGATAGGATAGAGGATAGAATAGGATAGAGGATAGGATAGGATAAAGGATAGGATAGAGGATAGGATAGGATAGAGGATAGGATAGGATAGAGGATAGGATAGGATAGAGGATAGGATAGGATAGAGGATAGGATAGGATAGGATAGGATAGATGATAGGATAGGATAGAGGAGAGGATAGGATAGAGGATAGGATAGGATAGAGGATAGGATAGGATAGAGGATAGGATAGGATAGAGAATAGGATAGGATATGGGACAGGATAGGATAAAGCATAGGATAGGATAGAGGATAGGATAGGATAGAGGATAGGATAGGATAGAGGATAGGATAGGATAGAGGATAGGATAGGATAGAGGTTAGGATAGGATAGAGGGTAGGATAGGATAGAGGATAGAATAGGATAGAGGATAGGATAGGATAAAGGATAGGATAGGATAGAGGATAGGATAGGATAGAGGAGAGGATAGGATAGAGGATAGGATAGGATAGAGGATAGGATAGGATAGAGGATAGGATAGGATAGAGAATAGGATAGGATATGGGATAGGATAGGATAAAGCATAGATAGAGGATAGGATAGGATAGAGGATAGGATAGGATAGAGAATAGGATAGGATAGAGGATTGGATAGGATAGAAGATAGGATACGATAGATAGGATAGAGGATAGGATAGGATAGAGGATAGGATAGGATAGAGGATAGGATATTATAGAGGATAGGATTGGATAGAGAATAGGATGGGATAGAGGATAGGATAGGATACAGGATAGGATAGGATACAGGATAGGATAGGATACAGATAGATAGGGATAGAGGAGAGGATAGGATAGAGGATAGGATAGGATAGAGGATAGATAGGATAGAGGATAGGATATGATAGAGAATAGGATAGGATAGGGGGATATCATAGGATAAAGCATAGGATAGGATAGAGGATAGGATAGGATAGAGGATAGGATAGGATAGAGGATAGGATAGGATAGAGGATAGGATAGGATAGAGGTTAGGATAGTAAGAGGTTAGGATAGGATAGAGGATAGGATATTATAGAGGATAGGATAGGATAGAGGGTAGGATAGGATAGAGGATAGAATAGGATAGAGGATAGGATAGGATAAAGGATAGGATAGAGGATAGGATAGGATAGAGGATAGGATAGGATAGAGGATAGGATAGGATAGAGGATAGGATAGGATAGAGGATAGGATAGGATAGGATAGGATAGATGATAGGATAGGATAGAGGAGAGGATAGGATAGAGGATAGGATAGGATAGAGGATAGGATAGGATAGAGGATAGGATAGGATAGAGAATAGGATAGGATATGGGACAGGATAGGATAAAGCATAGGATAGGATAGAGGATAGGATAGGATAGAGGATAGGATAGGATAGAGGATAGGATAGGATAGAGGATAGGATAGGATAGAGGTTAGGATAGGATAGAGGGTAGGATAGGATAGAGGATAGAATAGGATAGAGGATAGGATAGGATAAAAGGATAGGATAGGATAGAGGATAGGATAGGATAGAGGAGAGGATAGGATAGAGGATAGGATAGGATAGAGGATAGGATAGGATAGAGGATAGGATAGGATAGAGAATAGGATAGGATATGGGATAGGATAGGATAAAGCATAGGATAGGATAGAGGATAGGATAGGATAGAGGATAGGATAGGATAGAGGATAGGATAGGATAGAGGATAGGATAGGATAGAGGTTAGGATAGTATAGAGGATAGGATAGGATAGAGGATAGGATATTATAGAGGATAGGATAGGATAGAGGGTAGGATAGGATAGAGGATAGAATAGGATAGAGGATAGGATAGGATAGAGGATAGGATAGGATAGAGAATAGGATAGGATAGAGGATAGGATAGGATAGAGGAAAGGATATGATAGAGGATTGGATAGGATAGAGGATAGGATAGGATAGGATAGGGTAGAGGATAGTATAGGATAGAGAATAGGATATGATAGAGGATAGGATAGGTTAGAGGATAGGATAGGATAGAGAATAGGATATGATAGAGGATAGGATAGGTTAGAGGATAGGATAGGATAGAGAATAGGATAGGATAGAGGATAGGATAGGATAGAGGAGAGGAGACGATAGAGGATAGGATAGGGATAGAGGATAGGATAGGATAGGATAGAGGATAGGATAGGATAGAGGATAGGATAGGATAGGATAGGATAGGATAGAGGATTGGATAGGATAGAGGAGAGGATAGGATAGAGGATGGGATAGGATAGAGGATAGGATAGATAGAGGATAGAATAGGATAGAGGATTGGATAGGATAAAGGATAGGATAGAGGATAGGATAGGATAGAGGATAGGATAGGATAGAGGATAGGATAGGATAGATAGGATAGGATAGGATAGGATAGGAGAGGAGAGGAGAGGATAGAGGATAGGATAGGATAGAGATAGGATAGGATAGAGGATAGGATAGGATAGAGGGTAGATAGGATAGAGAAAAGGATAGGACAGAGGATAGGATAGGATAGAGGATTGGATAGATAGAGGATAGGATAGGATAGAGGATAGGACAGGATAGAGATAGGATAGGATAGAGGATAGGATAGGATAGAGGATAGGATAGGATAGAGGAGAGGATAGGATAGAGGATAGGATAGGATAGAGGATAGGATAGGATAGAGGATAGGATAGGATAGAGAATAGGATAGGATATGGGATAGGATAGAGGATAGGATAGGATAGAGGATAGGATAGGATAAGGATAGATAGGATAGGATAGGATAGGATTGGATAGGATAGAGGAGAGGATAGGATAGAGGATAGGATAGGATAGAGGATAGGATAGTATAGAGGATAGGATAGGATAGAGAATAGGATAGGATATGGGATAGGATAGGATAAAGCATAGGATAGGATAGAGGATAGGATAGGATAGAGGATAGGATAGGATAGAGGATAGGATAGGATAGAGGATAGGATAGGATAGAGGTTAGGATAGTATAGAGGTTAGGATAGGATAGAGGATAGGATATTATAGAGGAGAGGATAGGATAGAGGGTAGGATAGGATAGAGGATAGAATAGGATAGAGGATAGGATAGGATAAAGGATAGGATAGAGGATAGGATAGGATAGAGGATAGGATAGGATAGAGGATAGGATAGGATAGGATAGGATAGAGGATTGGATAGGATAGAGGAGAGGATAGGATAGAGGATGGGATAGGATAGAGGATAGGATAGGATAGAGGATAGAATAGGATAGAGGATAGGATAGGATAAAGGATAGGATAGAGGAGAGGATAGGATAGAGGATAGGATAGGATAGGATAGGATAGAGGATTGGATAGGATAGAGGAGAGGATAGGATAGAGAATAGGATAGGAATAATGGGATAGGATAGGATAAAGCATAGGATAGGATAGAGGTTAGGATAGGATAGAGGATAGGATATTATAGAGGATAGGATAGGATAGAGGGTAGGATAGGATAGAGAATAGAATAGGAATAGAGGATAGGATAGGATAAAGGATAGGATAGACGATAGGATAGGATAGAGGATAGGATAGGGTAGAGGATAGGATAGGATAGGATAGGATAGGATAGGATAGAGGATAGGATAGGATAGGATAGAGGATAGGATAGGATAAAGCATAGGATAGGATAGAGGATAGGATAGGATAGATGATAGGATAGGATAGAGGATAGGATAGGATAGAGGATAGGATAGGATAGAGGTTAGGATAGTATAGAGGATAGGATAGGATAGAGGATAGGATAGGATAGAGGATAGGATATGATAGAGGATTGGATAGGATAGAGGATAGGATAGGATAGGATAGGATAGAGGATAGGATAGGATAGAGGAGAGGATAGGATAGAGGATAGGATAGGATAGAGAATAGGATAGGATAGAGGATAGGATAGGATAGAGAATAGGATAGGATATGGGATAGGATAGGATAAAGCATAGGATAGGATAGAGGATAGGATAGGATAGAGGATAGGATAGGATAGAGGATAGGATAGGATAGAGGATAGGATAGGATAGAGGTTAGGATAGTATAGAGGTTAGGATAGGATAGAGGATAGGATATTATAGAGGATAGGATAGGATAGAGGGTAGGATAGGATAGAGGATAGAATAGGATAGAGGATAGGATAGGATAAAGGATAGGATAGAGGATAGGATAGGATAGAGGATAGGATAGGATAGAGGATAGGATAGGATAGGATAGGATAGAGGATTGGATAGGATAGAGGAGAGGATAGGATAGAGGATAGGATAGGATAGAGGATAGGATAGGATAGAGGATAGGATAGGATAGAGATAGGATAGGATATGGGATAGGATAGGATAAAGCATAGGATAGGATAGAGGATAGATAGGATAGAGGATAGGATAGGATAGAGGATAGGATAGGATAGAGGATAGGATAGGATAGAGGTTAGGATAGTATAGAGGTTAGGATAGGATAGAGGATAGGATATTATAGAGGATAGGATAGGATAGAGGGTAGGATAGGATAGAGGATAGAATAGGATAGAGGATAGGATAGGATAAAGGATAGGATAGAGGATAGGATAGGATAGAGGATAGGATAGGATAGGATAGGATAGAGGATTGGATAGGATAGAGTAGAGGATAGGATAGAGGATAGGATAGGATAGAGGATAGGATAGGATAGAGGATAGGATAGGATAGAGAATAGGATAGGATATGGGATAGGATAGGATAAAGCATAGGATAGGATAGAGGTTAGGATAGGATAGAGGATAGGATATTATAGAGGATAGGATAGGATAGAGGGTAGGATAGGATAGAGGATAGGATAGGATAGAGGAGAGGATAGGATAGAGGATAGGATAGGATAGAGGATAGGATAGGATAGAGGATAGGATAGCATAGAGAATAGGATAGGATATGGGATAGGATAGGATAAAGCATAGGATAGGATAGAGGTTAGGTTAGGATAGAGGATAGGATATTATAGAGGATAGGATAGGATAGAGGGTAGGATAGGATAGAGGATAGGATAGGATAGAGGAGAGGATAGGATAGAGGATAGGATAGGATAGAGGATAGGATAGGATAGAGGATAGGATAGCATAGAGAATAGGATAGGATATGGGATAGGATAGGATAAAGCATAGGATAGGATAGAGGATAGGATAGGATAGAGGATAGGATAGGATAGAGGATAGGATAGGATAGAGGATAGGATAGGATAGAGGATAGGATAGGATAGGATAGGATAGAGGATAGGATAGGATAGGATAGGATAGAGGATTGGATAGGATAGAGGAGAGGATAGGATAGAGGATGGGATAGGATAGAGGATAGGATAGGATAGAGGATAGAATAGGATAGAGGATAGGATAGGATAAAGGATAGGATAGAGGATAGGATAGGATAGAGGATAGGATAGGATAGAGGATAGGATAGGATAGGATAGGATAGAGGATTGGATAGGATAGAGGAGAGGATAGGATAGAGAATAGGATAGGATATGGATAGGATAGGATAAAGCATAGGATAGGATAGAGGTTAGGATAGGATAGAGGATAGGATATTATAGAGGATAGGATAGGATAGAGGGTAGGATAGGATAGAGAATAGGATAGGATATGGGATAGGATAGGATAAAGCTTAGGATAGGATAGAGGATAGGATAGGATAGAGGATAGGATAGGATAGAGGATAGGATAGGATAGAGGATAGGATAGGATAGAGGTTAGGATAGTATAGAGGTTAGGATAGATAGAGGATAGGATATTATAGAGGATAGGATAGGATAGAGGATAGGATAGGATAGAGGGTATGGTAGAATTTGGATAGGATACAGGATAGCATAGGATAGAGTACAGGATAGGATAGAGAAATGGGATAGGATAGAGGATATTATAGGGTAGAGGATAGGATAGGATAGAAGATAGGATAGGATAGAGGATAGGATAGGGTAGAGGATAGGATAGATAGAGGATAGGATAGGATAGAGGATAGGATAGGGTAGAGGATAGGATAGATAGAGAATAGGATAGGATAGAGGATTGGATAGGATAGAGGATAGGATAGGATAGGATAGGATAGAGGATAGGATAGGATAGAGGATAGGATAGGATAGAGGATAGGATATTATAGAGGATAGGATTGGATAGAGAATAGGATGGGATAGAGGATAGGATAGGATACAGGATAGGATAGGATACAGGATAGGATAGGATAGAGGATAGGATAGGATAGAGGATAGGATAGGATAGAGGTAGGATAGGAATAGAGAAAAGGATAGGACAGAGGATAGGATAGGATAGAGGATTGGATAGGATAGAGGATAGGATAGGATAGAGGATAGGACAGGATAGAGGATAGGATAGGATAGAGGATAGGATAGGATAGAGGATAGGATAGGATAGAGGAGAGGATAGGATAGAGGATAGGATAGGATAGAGGATAGGATAGGATAGAGGATAGGATAGGAGAGAGAATAGGATAGGATATGGGATAGAATAGGATAAAGCATAGGATAGGATAGAGGATAGGATAGGATAGAGGATAGGATAGGATAGAGGATAGGATAGGATAGAGGATAGGATACGATAGAGGTTAGGATAGTATAGAGATTAGGATAGGATAGAGGATAGGATATTATAGAGGATAGGATAGGATAGAGGGTAGGATAGGATAGAGGATAGAATAGGATAGAGGAGAGGATAGGATAAAGGATAGGATAGAGGATAGGATAGGATAGAGGATAGGATAGGATAGAGGATAGGATAGGGTAGAGGATAGGATAGGATAGAGAATAGGATAGGATAGAGGATAGGATAGGATAGAGGATAGGATAGGATAGAGGATAGGATAGGATAGAGGTTAGGATAGTATAGAGGTTAGGATAGGATAGAGGATAGGATATTATAGAGGATAGGATAGGATAGAGGGTAGGATAGGATAGAGGATAGAATAGGATAGAGGATAGGATAGGATAAAGGATAGGATACAGGATAGCATAGGATAGAGTACAGGATAGGATAGAGAATGGGATAGGATAGAGGATATTATAGGGTAGAGGATAGGATAGGATAGAAGATAGGATAGGATAGAGGATAGGATAGGGTAGAGGATAGGATAGGATAGAGGATAGGATAGGATAGAGGATAGGATAGGGTAGAGGATAGGATAGGATAGAGAATAGGATAGGATAGAGGATTGATAGGATAGAGGATAGGATAGGATAGGATAGGATAGAGGATAGGATATTATAGAGGATAGGATTGGATAGAGAATAGGATGGGATAGAGGATAGGATAGGATACAGGATAGGATAGGATACAGGATAGGATAGGATAGAGGATAGGATAGGATAGAGGATAGGATAGGATAGAGGGTAGGATAGGATAGAGAAAAGGATAGGACAGAGGATAGGATAGGATAGAGGATTGGATAGGATAGAGGATAGGATAGGATAGAGGATAGGACAGGATAGAGGATAGGATAGGATAGAGGATAGGATAGGATAGAGGATAGGATAGGATAGAGGAGAGGATAGGATAGAGGATAGGATAGGATAGAGGATAGGATAGGATAGAGGATAGGATAGGAGAGAGAATAGGATAGGATATGGATAGAATAGGATAAAGCATAGGATAGGATAGAGGATAGGATAGGATAGAGGATAGGATAGGATAGAGGATAGGATAGGATAGAGGATAGGATACGATAGAGGTTAGGATAGTATAGAGATTAGGATAGGATAGAGGATAGGATATTATAGAGGATAGGATAGGATAGAGGGTAGGATAGGATAGAGGATAGAATAGGATAGAGGAGAGGATAGGATAAAGGATAGGATAGAGGATAGGATAGGATAGAGGATAGGATAGGATAGAGGAGAGGATAGGATAGGATAGGATAGAGGATAGGATAGGATAGAGGAGAGGATAGGATAGAGGATAGGATAGGATAGAGGATATAATAGGATAGAGGATAGGATAGGATAGAGAATAGGATAGGATATGGGATAGGATAGGATAAAGCATAGGATAGGATAGAGGATAGGATAGGATAGAGGATAGGATAGGATAGAGGATAGGATAGGATAGAGGATAGGATAGGATAGAGGTTAGGATAGTATAGAGGTTAGGATAGGATAGAGGATAGGATATTATAGAGGATAGGATAGGATAGAGGATAGGATATTATAGAGGATAGGATAGGATAGAGGGTAGGATAGGATAGAGGATAGAATAGGATAGAGGATAGGATAGGATAAAGGATAGGATAGAGGATTGGATAGGATAGAGGAGAGGATAGGATAGAGGATAGGATAGGATAGAGGATAGGATAGTATAGAGGATAGGATAGGATAGAGAATAGGATAGGATATGGGATAGGATAGGATAAAGCATAGGATAGGATAGAGGATAGGATAGGATAGAGGATAGGATAGGATAGAGGATAGGATAGGATAGAGGATAGGATAGGATAGAGGTTAGGATAGTATAGAGGTTAGGATAGGATAGAGGATAGGATATTATAGAGGATAGGATAGGATAGAGGGTAGGATAGGATAGAGGATAGAATAGGATAGAGGATAGGATAGGATAAAGGATAGGATAGAGGATAGGATAGGATAGAGGATAGGATAGGATAGAGGATAGGATAGGATAGGATAGGATAGAGGATTGGATAGGATAGAGGAGAGGATAGGATAGAGGATGGGATAGGATAGAGGATAGGATAGGATAGAGGATAGAATAGGATAGAGGATTGGATAGGATAAAGGATAGGATAGAGGATAGGATAGGATAGAGGATAGGATAGGATAGAGGATAGGATAGGATAGGATAGGATAGGATAGGATAGGATAGGATAGAGGAGAGGAGAGGATAGAGGATAGGATAGGATAGAGGATAGGATAGGATAGAGGATAGGATAGGATAGAGGGTAGGATAGGATAGAGAAAAGGATAGGACAGAGGATAGGATAGGATAGAGGATTGGATAGGATAGAGGATAGGATAGGATAGAGGATAGGACAGGATAGAGGATAGGATAGGATAGAGGATAGGATAGGATAGAGGATAGGATAGGATAGAGGAGAGGATAGGATAGAGGATAGGATAGGATAGAGGATAGGATAGGATAGAGGATAGGATAGGATAGAGAATAGGATAGGATATGGGATAGGATAGAGGATAGGATAGGATAGAGGATAGGATAGGATAGAGGATAGGATAGGATAGGATAGGATAGAGGATTGGATAGGATAGAGGAGAGGATAGGATAGAGGATAGGATAGGATAGAGGATAGGATAGTATAGAGGATAGGATAGGATAGAGAATAGGATAGGATATGGGATAGGATAGGATAAAGCATAGGATAGGATAGAGGATAGGATAGGATAGAGGATAGGATAGGATAGAGGATAGGATAGGATAGAGGATAGGATAGGATAGAGGTTAGGATAGTATAGAGGTTAGGATAGGATAGAGGATAGGATATTATAGAGGAGAGGATAGGATAGAGGGTAGGATAGGATAGAGGATAGAATAGGATAGAGGATAGGATAGGATAAAGGATAGGATAGAGGATAGGATAGGATAGAGGATAAGGATAGGATAGAGGATAGGATAGGATAAGATAGGATAGAGGATTGGATAGGATAGAGGAGAGGATAGGATAGAGGATGGGATAGGATAGAGGATAGGATAGGATAGAGGATAGAATAGGATAGAGGATAGGATAGGAGAAAGGATAGGATAGAGGATAGGATAGGATAGAGGATAGGATAGGATAGAGGATAGGATAGGATAGGATAGGATAGAGGATTGGATAGGATAGAGGAGAGGATAGGATAGAGAATAGGATAGGATATGGGATAGGATAGGATAAAGCATAGGATAGGATAGAGGTTAGGATAGGATAGAGGATAGGATATTATAGAGGATAGGATAGGATAGAGGGTAGGATAGGATAGAGAATAGGAATAGGATAGAGGATAGGATAGGATAAAGGATAGGATAGACGATAGGATAGGATAGAGGATAGGATAGGATAGGATAGGATAGGATAGATAGATAGGATAGAGGATAGGATAGGATAGATAGGATATGATAGGATAAAGCATAGGATAGGATAGAGGATAGATAGGAATAGGATAGGATAGAGGATAGGATAGGATAGAGGATAGGATAGGATAGAGGATAGGATAGGATAGTATCAGAGGATAGGATAGGATAGAGGATAGGATAGGATAGAGGATAGGATATGATAGAGGATTGGATAGGATAGAGGATAGGATAGGATAGGATAGGATAGAGGATAGGATAGGATAGAGGAGAGGATAGGATAGAGGATAGGATAGGATAGAGAATAGGATAGGATAGAGGATAGGATAGGATAGAGAATAGGATAGGATATGGGATAGGATAGGATAAAGCATAGGATAGGATAGAGGATAGGATAGGATAGAGGATAGGATAGGATAGAGGATAGGATAGGATAGAGGATAGGATAGGATAGAGGTTAGGATAGTATAGAGGTTAGGATAGGATAGAGGATAGGATATTATAGAGGATAGGATAGGATAGAGGGTAGGATAGGATAGAGGATAGAATAGGATAGAGGATAGGATAGGATAAAGGATAGGATAGAGGATAGGATAGGATAGAGGATAGGATAGGATAGAGGATAGGATAGGATAGGATAGGATAGAGGATTGGATAGGATAGAGGAGAGGATAGGATAGAGGATAGGATAGGATAGAGGATAGGATAGGATAGAGGATAGGATAGGATAGAGAATAGGATAGGATATGGGATAGGATAGGATAAAGCATAGGATAGGATAGAGGATAGGATAGGATAGAGGATAGGATAGGATAGAGGATAGGATAGGATAGAGGATAGGATAGGATAGAGGTTAGGATAGTATAGAGGTTAGGATAGGATAGAGGATAGGATATTATAGAGGATAGGATAGGATAGAGGGTAGGATAGGATAGAGGATAGAATAGGATAGAGGATAGGATAGGATAAAGGATAGGATAGAGGATAGGATAGGATAGAGGATAGGATAGGATAGAGGATAGGATAGGATAGGATAGGATAGAGGATTGGATAGGATAGAGGAGAGGATAGGATAGAGGATAGGATAGGATAGAGGATAGGATAGGATAGAGGATAGGATAGGATAGAGAATAGGATAGGATATGGGATAGGATAGGATAAAGCATAGGATAGGATAGAGGTTAGGATAGGATAGAGGATAGGATATTATAGAGGATAGGATAGGATAGAGGATATAATAGGATAGGATAGGATAGAGGATTGGATAGGATAGAGGAGAGGATAGGATAGAGGATGGGATAGGATAGAGGATAGGATAGGATAGAGGATAGAATAGGATAGAGGATAGGATAGGATAAAGGATAGGATAGAGGATAGGATAGGATAGAGGATAGGATAGGATAGAGGATAGGATAGGATAGAGGATAGGATAGGATAGGATAGGATAGAGGATTGGATAGGATAGAGGAGAGGATAGGATAGAGAATAGGATAGGATATGGGATAGGATAGGATAAAGCATAGGATAGGATAGAGGTTAGGATAGGATAGAGGATAGGATATTATAGAGGATAGGATAGGATAGAGGGTAGGATAGGATAGAGAATAGGATAGGATATGGGATAGGATAGGATAAAGCATAGGATAGGATAGAGGATAGGATAGGATAGAGGATAGGATAGGCTAGAGGATAGGATAGGATAGAGGATAGGATAGGATAGAGGTTAGGATAGTATAGAGGTTAGGATAGGATAGAGGATAGGATATTATAGAGGATAGGATAGGATAGAGGGTAGGATAGGATAGAGGATAGAATAGGATAGAGGATAGGATAGGATAAAGGATAGGATAGAGGATAGGATAGGATAGAGGATAGGATAGGATAGGATAGGATAGAGGATTGGATAGGATAGAGGAGAGGATAGGATAGAGGATAGGATAGGATAGAGGATAGGATAGGATAGAGGATAGGATAGGATAGAGAATAGGATAGGATATGGGATAGGATAGGATAAAGCATAGGATAGGATAGAGGTTAGGATAGGATAGAGGATAGGATATTATAGAGGATAGGATAGGATAGAGGGTAGGATAGGATAGAGGATAGGATAGGATAGAGGAGAGGATAGGATAGAGGATAGGATAGGATAGAGGATAGGATAGGATAGAGGATAGGATAGCATAGAGAATAGGATAGGATATGGGATAGGATAGGATAAAGCATAGGATAGGATAGAGGATAGGATAGGATAGAGGATAGGATAGGATAGAGGATAGGATAGGATAGAGGATAGGATAGGATAGAGGTTAGGATAGTATAGAGGTTAGGATAGGATAGAGGATAGGATATTATAGAGGATAGGATAGGATAGAGGGTAGGATAGGATAGAGGATAGAATAGGATAGAGGATAGGATAGGATAAAGGATAGGATAGAGGATAGGATAGGATAGAGGATAGGATAGGATAGAGGATAGGATAGGATAGAGGATAGGATAGGATAGGATAGGATAGAGGATTGGATAGGATAGAGGAGAGGATAGGATAGAGGATAGGATAGGATAGAGGATAGGATAGGATAGAGGATAGGATAGGATAAGAGAATAGGATAGGATATGGGATAGGATAGGATAAAGCATAGGATAGGATAGAGGATAGGATAGGATAGAGGATAGGATAGGATAGAGGATAGGATAGGATAGAGGATAGGATAGGATAGAGGTTAGGATAGTATAGAGGTTAGGATAGGATAGAGGATAGGATATTATAGAGGATAGGATAGGATAGAGGGTAGGATAGGATAGAGGATAGAATAGGATAGAGGATAGGATAGGATAAAGGATAGGATAGAGGATAGGATAGGATAGAGGATAGGATAGGATAGGATAGGATAGAGGATTGGATAGGATAGAGGAGAGGATAGGATAGAGGATAGGATAGGATAGAGGATAGGATAGGATAGAGGATAGGATAGGATAGAGAATAGGATAGGATATGGGATAGGATAGGATAAAGCATAAGATAGGATAGAGGTTAGGATAGGATAGAGGATAGGATATTATAGAGGATAGGATAGGATAGAGGGTAGGATAGGATAGAGGATAGAATAGGATAGAGAATAGGATATGATAGAGGATAGGATAGGTTAGAGGATAGGATAGGATAGAGAATAGGATAGTATAGAGGTTAGGATAGGATAGAGGATAGGATATTATAGAGGATAGGATAGGATAGAGGGTAGGATAGGATAGAGGATAGAATAAGATAGAGGATAGGATAGGATAAAGGATAGGATAGAGGATAGGATAGGATAGAGGATAGGATAGGATAGAGGATAGGATAGGATAGGATAGGATAGAGGATTGGATAGGATAGAGGAGAGGATAGGATAGAGGATAGGATAGGATAGAGGATAGGATAGGATAGAGGATAGGATAGGATAGAGAATAGGATAGGATATGGGATAGGATAGGATAAAGCACTAGGATAGGATAGAGGATAGGATAGGATAGAGGATAGGATAGGATAGAGGATAGGATAGGATAGAGGATAGGATAGGATAGAGGATAGGATAGGATAGAGGTTAGGATAGTATAGAGGTTAGGATAGGATAGAGGATAGGATATTATAGAGGATAGGATAGGATAGAGGGTAGGATAGGATTGAGGATAGAATAGGATAGAGGATAGGATAGGATAAAGGATAGGATAGAGGATAGGATAGGATAGAGGATAGGATAGGATAGGATAGGATAGAGGATTGGATAGGATAGAGGAGAGGATAGGATAGAGGATAGGATAGGATAGAGGATAGGATAGGATAGAGGATAGGATAGGATAGAGAATAGGATAGGATATGGGATAGGATAGGATAAAGCATAGGATAGGATAGAGGTTAGGATAGGATAGAGGATAGGATATTATAGAGGATAGGATAGGATAGAGGGTAGGATAGGATAGAGGATAGAATAGGATAGAGAATAGGATATGATAGAGGATAGGATAGGTTAGAGGATAGGATAGGATAGAGAATAGGATAGGATAGAGGATAGGATAGGATAGAGGAGAGGAGAGGATAGACGATAGGATAGGATAGAGGATAGGATAGGATAGAGGATAGGATAGGATAGAGGATAGGATAGGATAGAGGATAGGATAGGATAGAAGATAGGATAGGATAGAGGATAGGATAAGATAGAGGATAGGATAGGATAGAGGAGAGGATAGGATAGAGGATAGGATAGGATAGAGGATTGGATAGGATAGAGAATAGGATAGGATAGAGGATATTATGGGGTAGAGGATAGGATAGGGTAGAGGATATGATATGATAGAGGATAGGAAAGAGGATAGGATATAATACAGAATAGGATAGGATTGAGTATAGGATGGGATAGAGGATAGGATATGGTATTGGATAGGGTAGAGGATAGGAAAGAGGATAGGATATAATACAGAATAGGATAGGATTGAGTATTGGATGGGATAGAGGATAGGATATGGTATTGGATAGGATAGGATAAAGCATAGGATAGGATAGAGGATAGGATAGGATAGAGGATAGGATAGGGTAGAGGATAGGATAGGATAGAGAATAGGATAGGATAGAGGATTGGATAGGATAGAGGATAGGATAGGATAGAGGATAGGATATTATAGAGGATAGGATTGGATAGAGAATAGGATGGATAGAGGATAGAATAGGATACAGGATAGGATAGGATACAGGATAGGATAGGATAGAGGATAGGATAGGATAGAGGATAGGTTAGGATAGAGGGTAGGATAGGATAGAGAAAAGGATAGGACAGAGGATAGGATAGGATAGAGGATTGGATAGGATAGAGGATAGGATAGGATAGAGGATAGGACAGGATAGAGGATAGGATAGGATAGAGGATAGGATAGGATGAAGGATAGGATAGGATAGAGGATAGGATAGGATAGGATAGGATAGGATAGGATAGGATAGGATAGAGGATAGGATAGGATAGGATAGGATAGGATAGAGGATAGGATAGGATAGAGGATAGGATAGGATAGAGGATAGGATAGGATAGAGGATAGGATAGGATAGAGGATAGGATAGGATAGAGGATAGGATAGGATAGAGGATAGGATAGGATAGAGGATAGGATAGGATAGAGGATAGGATATGATAGAGGATTGGATAGGATAGAGGATAGGATAGGATAGGATAGGGTAGAGGATAGTATAGGACAGACAATAGGATATGATAGAGGATAGGATAGGTTAGAGGATAGGATAGGATAGAGAATAGGATAGGATAGAGGATAGGATAGGATAGAGGAGAGGAGACGATAGAGGATAGGATAGGATAGAGGATAGGATAGGATAGAGGATAGGATAGGATAGAGGATAGGATAGGATAGAGGATAGGATAGGATAGAGGATAGGATAAGATAGAGGATAGGATAGGATAGAGGAGAGGATAGGATAGAGGATAGGATAGGATAGAGGATATGATAGAGAATAGGATAGGATAGAGGATATTATGGGGTAGAGGATAGGATAGGATAGAGGATATGATATGATAGAGGATAGGAAAGAGGATAGGATATAATACAGAATAGGATAGCATTGAGTATAGGATGGGATAGAGGATAGGATATGGTATTGGATAGGGTAGAGGATAGGAAAGAGGATAGGATATAATACAGAATAGGATAGGATTGGGTATTGGATGGGATAGAGGATAGGATATGGTATTGGATAGGATAGAGGATAGGATATGATAGAGGATAGGATAAGATAGAGGATAGGATAGGATAGAGGATAGGATAGGATAGAGGTTAGGATGGGATAGAGGATAGGATATGGTATTGGATAGGATAGAGGATAGGATAGGATAGAGGATAGGATAAGATAGAGGATAGGATAGGATAGAGGATATAATAGGATAGAGGTTAGGATAGGATAGAGGATAGGATAGGATAGAGGATAGGATAGGATAGAGAATAGGATAGGATAGGGGATAGGATAGGATAAATCATAGGATAGGATAGAGGATAGGATAGGATAGAGGATAGGATAGGATAGAGGATAGGATAGGATAGAGGATAGGATAGGATAGAGGATAGGATAGGATAGAGGATAGGACAGGATAGAGGTTAGGATAGGATAGAGGATAGGATAGGATAGAGGATAGGATAGGATAGAGGATTGGATAGGATAGAGGATAGGATACGATAGGATAGGATAGAGGATAGGATAGGATAGAGGATAGGATAGGATAGAGGATAGGATAGGATAGAGGATAGGATAGGATAGAGGATAGGATAGGATAGAGGATAGGATAGGATAGAGGATAGGATAGGATAGAGGATAGGATAGGATAGAGGATAGGATAGGATAGAGGATAGGATAGGATAGAGGATAGGATAGGATAGAGGATAGGATAGGATAGAGGATAGGATAGGATAGAGGATAGGATAGGATAGAGGATAGGATAGGATAGAGGATAGGATAGGATAGAGGGTAGGGTAGAATTTGGATAGGATACAGGATAGCATAGGATAGAGTACAGGATAGGATAGAGAATGGGATAGGATAGAGGATATTATAGGGTAGAGGATAGGATAGGATAGAAGATAGGATAGGATAGAGGATAGGATAGGGTAGAGGATAGGATAGGATAGGATAGAGGATAGGATAGGATAGAGGATAGGATAGGGTACAGGATAGGATAGGATAGAGAATAGGATAGGATAGAGGATTGGATAGGATAGAGGATAGGATAGGATAGGATAGGATAGGATAGAGGATAGGATAGGATAGAGGATAGGATAGGATAGAGGATAGGATAGGATAGAGGATAGGATATTATAGAGGATAGGATATTATAGAGGATAGGATTGGATAGAGAATAGAATGGGATAGAGGATAGGATAGGATACAGGATAGGATAGGATACAGGATAGGATAGGATAGAGGATAGGATAGGATAGAGGATAGGATAGGATAGAGAAAAGGATAGGACAGAGGATAGGATAGTATAGAGGATTGGATAGGATAGAGGATAGGATAGGATAGAGGATAGGACAGGATAGAGGATAGGATAGGATAGAGGATAGGATAGGATAGAGGATAGGATAGGATAGAGGATAGGATAGGGTAGAGGATAGGATAGGATAGAGAATAGGATAGGATAGAGGATAGGATAGGATAGAGGATAGGATAGGATAGAGGATAGGATAGGATAGAGGTTAGGATGGGATAGAGGATAGGATATGGTATTGGATAGGATAGAGGATAGGATAGGATAGAGGATAGGATAAGATAGAGGATAGGATAGGATAGAGGATATATAGGATAGAGGTTAGGATAGGATAGAGGATAGGATAGGATAGAGGATAGGATAGGATAGAGGTTAGGATAGGATAGAGGATAGGATAGGATAGAGGATAGGATAGGATAGAGGATAGGATAGGATAGAGGATAGGATAGGATAGAGGATAGGATAGGATAGAAGGATAGGATAGGATAGAGGATAGGATAGGATAGAGGGTAGGGTAGAATTTGGATAGGATACAGGATAGCATAGGATAGAGTACAGGATAGGATAGAGAATGGGATAGGATAGAGGATATTATAGGGTAGAGGATAGGATAGGATAGAAGATAGGATAGGATAGAGGATAGGATAGGGTAGAGGATAGGATAGGATAGGATAGAGGATAGGATAGGATAGAGGATAGGATAGGGTACAGGATAGGATAGGATAGAGAATAGGATAGGATAGAGGATTGGATAGGATAGAGGATAGGATAGGATAGGATAGGATAGGATAGAGGATAGGATAGGATAGAGGATAGGATAGGATAGAGGATAGGATAGGATAGAGGATAGGATATTATAGAGGATAGGATATTATAGAGGATAGGATTGGATAGAGAATAGAATGGGATAGAGGATAGGATAGGATACAGGATAGGATAGGATACAGGATAGGATAGGATAGAGGATAGGATAGGATAGAGGATAGGATAGGATAGAGAAAAGGATAGGACAGAGGATAGGATAGGATAGAGGATTGGATAGGATAGAGGATAGGATAGGATAGAGGATAGGACAGGATAGAGGATAGGATAGGACAGAGGATAGGATAGGATAGAGGATAGGATAGGATAGAGGATAGGATAGGGTAGAGGATAGGATAGGATAGAGAATAGGATAGGATAGAGGATAGGATAGGATAGAGGATAGGATAGGATAGAGGATAGGATAAGATAGAGGATAGGATAGGATAGAGGATAGGATAGGATAGAGGTTAGGATAGGATAGAGGATAGGATAGGATAGAGTATAGGATAGGATAGAGGAGAGGATAGGATAGGATAGGATAGGATAGAGGATAGGATAGGATAGAGGATAGGATAGGATAGAGGATAGGATAGGATAGAGGATAGGATAGGATAGAGGATAGGATATTATAGAGGATAGGATATTATAGAGGATAGGATTGGATAGAGAATAGAATGGGATAGAGGATAGGATAGGATACAGGATAGGATAGGATACAGGATAGGATAGGATAGAGGATAGGATAGGATAGAGGATAGGATAGGATAGAGAAAAGGATAGGACAGAGGATAGGATAGTATAGAGGATTGGATAGGATAGAGGATAGGATAGGATAGAGGATAGGACAGGATAGAGGATAGGATAGGATAGAGGATAGGATAGGATAGAGGATAGGATAGGATAGAGGATAGGATAGGGTAGAGGATAGGATAGGATAGAGAATAGGATAGGATAGAGGATAGGATAGGATAGAGGATAGGATAGGATAGAGGATAGGATAGGATAGAGGATAGGATAGGATAGAGGATAGGATATGATAGAGGATTGGATAGGATAGAGGATAGGATAGGATAGGATAGGGTAGAGGATAGTATAGGACAGACAATAGGATATGATAGAGGATAGGATAGGTTAGAGGATAGGATAGGATAGAGAATAGGATAGGATAGAGGATAGGATAGGATAGAGGAGAGGAGACGATAGAGGATAGGATAGGATAGAGGATAGGATAGGATAGAGGATAGGATAGGATAGAGGATAGGATAGGATAGAGGATAGGATAGGATAGAGGATAGGATAAGATAGAGGATAGGATAGGATAGAGGAGAGGATAGGATAGAGGATAGGATAGAATAGAGGATAGGATAGAGAATAGGATAGGATAGAGGATATTATGGGGTAGAGGATAGGATAGGATAGAGGATATGATATGATAGAGGATAGGAAAGAGGATAGGATATAATACAGAATAGGATAGCATTGAGTATAGGATGGGATAGAGGATAGGATATGGTATTGGATAGGGTAGAGGATAGGAAAGAGGATAGGATATAATACAGAATAGGATAGGATTGGGTATTGGATGGGATAGAGGATAGGATATGGTATTGGATAGGATAGAGGATAGGATAGGATAGAGGATAGGATAAGATAGAGGATAGGATAGGATAGAGGATAGGATAGGATAGAGGTTAGGATGGGATAGAGGATAGGATATGGTATTGGATAGGATAGAGGATAGGATAGGATAGAGGATAGGATAGAGGATAGGATAGGATAGAGTGTAGGATAGCATAAAGGATAGGATAGAGGATAGGATAGGATAGAGGATAGGATAGGATAGAGGATAGGATAGGATAGAGGATAGGATAGGATAGAGGATAGGATAGGATAGAGGATAGGATATGATAGAGGATTGGATAGGATAGAGGATAGGATAGGATAGGATAGGGTAGAGGATAGTATAGGACAGACAATAGGATATGATAGAGGATAGGATAGGTTAGAGGATAGGATAGGATAGAGAATAGGATAGGATAGAGGATAGGATAGGATAGAGGAGAGGAGACGATAGAGGATAGGATAGGATAGAGGATAGGATAGGATAGAGGATAGGATAGGATAGAGGATAGGATAGGATAGAGGATAGGATAGGATAGAGGATAGGATAAGATAGAGGATAGGATAGGATAGAGGAGAGGATAGGATAGAGGATAGGATAGGATAGAGGATAGGATAGAGAATAGGATAGGATAGAGGATTGGATAGGATAGAGGATAGGATAGGATAGAGGATATGATATGATAGAGGATAGGAAAGAGGATAGGATATAATACAGAATAGGATAGCATTGAGTATAGGATGGGATAGAGGATAGGATATGGTATTGGATAGGGTAGAGGATAGGAAAGAGGTTAGGATTTAATACAGAATAGGATAGGATTGGGTATTGGATGGGATAGAGGATAGGATATGGGATTGGATTGGATAGAGGATAGGATAGGATAGTGGATAGGATAAGATAGAGGATAGGATAGGATAGAGGATAGGATAGGATAGAGGCTAGGATGGGATAGAGGATAGAGATAGGGATTGGATTGGTGATTGGATAGAGGATAGATAGGTGAGGATAGAGAGTGGTGTGGTAGAGGTTAGGTTAGGTGGATAGAGGATAGGATTGGTGAGAGGGATGAGGATTGTGTAGTGGTGTGGAGTAGGTGTGTGGTGTAGGTGTGGTTGAGGTGAGGTGTGGAGTGTGTGAGAGGTTTGGTGAGAGGTGAGGTTTGGAGTGAGGTGTGGTGTGGAGTGTGGTGTGGAGAGGTGAGGTGGTGGATAGGTGTGATAGTGTGAGGTGTGGAGTGTGGATGAGGTTTGGTGTAGGTGTGGTTAGTGGTGTGGAGTGGTGTGGTGAGTGTGAGGAGAGGTGTGTGGTGTGGTGTGGTGTGTGGTGTGGTGTGGTGTGTGGTGTGGAGTGGAGTGTGGTTGTGGTGTGGTGTGGGGTGTGGTGTGGTGTTTGCTGTGGTGTGGTGTGTGGTGTGGTGTGGTGTGTGGTGTGGTGTGGTGTGTGGTGAGGTGTGGTGTGTGGAGTGGTGTGGTGTGTGGTGTGGTGTGGTGTGTGGTGTGGTGTGGTGTGTGGTGTGGTGTGGTGTGTGGTAGTGGTGTGGTGTGTGGGGTGGTGTGGTGTGTGGTGTGGTGTGGTGTGTGGTGTGGTGTGGTGTGTGGTGTGGTGTGGTGTGTGGTGTGGTGTGGTGTGTGGTGTGGTGTGGTGTGGTGTGGTGTGTGGTGTGGTGAGGTGTGTGGTGTGGTGTGGTGTGTGGTGTGGTGTGGAGTGGTGTGGTGTGGTGTGTGGTGTGGTGTGGTGTGTGGTACTGGTGTGGTGTGTGTTGGGGTGTGGTGTGTGGTGTGGTGTGAGCGCGCGGGGACAGCAACGAAGAAGGGGGGGGGGGTGGTGTGTGTGTTGTGAAGAGTGACGTGAACACTGGAGAGTGAAGTGCAGGGTAGAGTGAAGTGAAGTGAAGCGTGAAGTGAAGTGACGTGAAGTGAAGTGAAGAGTGAAGTGAAGTGAAGAGTGAAGTGAAGTGCAGAGTGAGTGAAGTGAAGTGAAGTGAAGTGAAGAGTGAAGTGACAGTGAAGAGTGACAGTGAAGTGAAGAGTGAAGTGAAGTGAAGAGTGAAGTGAAGTGAAGAGTGTAGTGACAGTTAAGAGTGAAAGTGAAGTGAAGAGTGAAGTGAAGTGAAGAGTGAAGTGAAGTGAAGAGTGAAGTGCAGTGACAGAGTGAAGTGAAGTGAAGAGTGACGTGAAGTGAAGAGATGAAGTGACAGTGAAGAGGTGAAGTGAAGTGAAGAGTGAAGTGCAAGTGGTGGGTGAAGTGAAGTGAAAAGTGAAGTGAAGTGGAGAGTGAAGTGAAGTGACGAGTGAAGTGAAGTGACGAGTGAAGTGAACGTGAAGAGTGAAGTGAAGTGGAGAGTGAAGTGAAGTGAAGTGAAGAGTGAAGTGAAGTGAAGTGACAGTGACGAGTGAAGTGCAGTGAGGAGTGACGTGAAGTGAAGAGTGACGTGAAGTGAAGAGTGAAGTGAAGAGAAGAGTGAAGTGACGTGTAGAGTGAAGTGAAGTGAAGAGTGAAGTGAAGTTACGAGTGAAGTGAAGTGACAGAGAGAAGTGAAGTGAAGAGTGAGGTGAAGTGAAGAGTGAAGTGAAGTGAAGAGTGAAGTGCAAGTGAAGAGTGAAGTGAAGTGACGCGTGCAGTGAAGTGAAGAGTGACGTGAATTGTAACTGTGAAGTGCAGAGTGAAATGAAGTGAAGAGTGCAAGTGAAGTGACAGAGTGAAGTGAAGTGAAGAGTGAGGTGACAGTGAAGCAGTGAAGTGAAGTGAAGAGTGAAGTGAATTGTACATGTGACGTGAAGAGTGAAATGAATTGTCAAATTGAAGTGAAGTGGAGGGTGGTGTGAAGTGAAGAGGGAAGTGAAGAGTAAAGTGAATTGTCAATGTGAAGTGAAGAGTGAAATGAAGTGTAGAATTGGAGTGAAGTGGAGGGTGGTGTGAAGTGACGAGGGAAGTGAAGAGTGATGTGATGTGAAGAGTGAAGTGAAGTGAAGAGTGAAGTGAATTGAAGACGTGCAGTGAAGTGGCGAGTGAAGTGACGAGTGAAGTGAAGTGAAGAGTGAAGTGAAGAGCAGAGTGAAGTGAAGTGAAGCGTGAGGTGAAGTGAAGAGTGCAGTGAAGTGAAGCGTGAAGTGAAGTGAAGAGTGAAGTGCAGTGAAGAGTGAAGTGACGTGAGAGTGAAGTGAAGTGAAGAGTGCGGAGAAGAGACAGAGTGAAGTGAAGTGAAGAGTGAAGTGAAGTGGAGAGTGAAGTGAAGTGAAGCGTTAAGTGAAGTGACAGAGTGATGTGCAGCTGGGGAGGGACAGTGTAGTGAAGAGTACAGTGAAGTGACGTGAAGTGACGAGTGAAGTGACATTGAAGAGTGATGTGAAGTGAAGAGTGAAGTGAAGTGAAGAGTGAAGTGAACGTGACAGAGTGACAGTGAAGTGAAGAGTGAAGTGAAGTGAAGAGTGAAGTGAAGTGAAGAGTGAAGTGAAGGGTGGAGTGAAGTATAGAGTGAAGTGAAGTGAAGAGTGAAGTGAAGCGTGAAGTGAAGTGAAGAGTGCAGTGAATTGTAACTGTGAAGTGAAGAGTGAAATGAAGTTAAGAGTGAAGTGAAGTGAAGAGTGAAGTGACGTGAAGAGTGAGGTGAAGTGACAGAGTGAAGTGAAGTGAAGAGTGAAGTGCAATTGTAATGTGAACGTGAAGAGTGAACTGAATTGTACCAATTGCAGTGAAGTGGAGGGTGGTGTGAAGTGAAGCAGGGAAGTGAAGACGTAAAGTGAATTGTAATGTGAAGTGACAGAGTGAACATGAAGTGTAGATTGGAGTGACGTGGAGGGTGGTGTGAAGTGAAGAGGGAAGTGAAGAGTGATGTGATGTGAAGAGTGACGTGAAGTGAAGAGTAAAATGTTGTGAAGAGTGAAGTGAAGTGGAGAGTGAAGTGAAGAGTGGAGTGAAGTGAAGAGTGAAGTGAAGAGAAGAGTGAAGTGAAGTGAAGCGTGAGGTGAAGTGAAGAGTGACAGTGAAGTGAAGAGTGAAGTGAAGTGAAGAGTGAAGTGAAGTGAAGCGTGAAGTGAAGTGACGAGTGAAGTGACGTGAAGAGTGAGGAGAACGAGAAGAGTGAAGTGAAGTGAAGAGTGACACGTGAAGTGGAGAGTGAAGTGAAGTGAAGAGTTAAGTGAAGTGAAGAGTGATGTGAAGTGGGGAGGGAAGTGTAGTGAAGAGTAAAGTGAAGTGAAGTGAAGTGAAGAGTGAAGTGACATTGAAGAGATGATGTGAAGTGAAGAGTGCACAGTGAAGTGAGAGTGAAGACGTGAAGTGAAGAGTGAAGTGCAAGTGAAGAGTGAAGTGAAGGTGAACGAGTGAAGTGAAGTGGAGAGTGAAGTGAAGTGAAGAGTACAGTGACGTGAAGAGTGACGTGAAGTGAAGAGTGAAGTGAAGTGAAGAGTGAAGTGAAGTGAAGAGTGAAGGGAAGTGAAGAGTGAAGTGAAGTGAAGAGTGAAGTGAATTGAAGAGTGTCGTGAACGTGACGAGGGAAGTGAAGGGGAGAGTGAAGTGAAGTGAAGAGTGAAGTGAAGTGAAGAGTGAAGTGAAGTGAAGGGTGAAGTGAAGTGAAGGGTGAAGTGAAGTGCAGAGTGAAATGGAGTGGAGAGTGAACTTGAAGTGAAGAGTGTTGTGCAGTGAAGAGTGTTGTGAAGTGAAGAGTGAAGTGAAGTGCAGAGTGAAGTGAAGTGAAGAGTGAAGTGAAGTGAAGAGTGAAGTGAAGTGAAGAGTGAAGTGCAAGTGAAGTGAAGTGAAGAAGAAGAGTGAAGTGAAGTGTAGAGTGACGTGAAGTGACAGAGTGAAGTGAAGTTAAGAGTGAAGTGAAGTGACAGAGTGAAGTGAAGTGAAGAGTGAGGTGAAGTGACGAGTGAAGTGACAGTGAAGAGTGAAGTGAAGTGAAGAGTGAAGTGACAGTGGAGAGTGAAGTGAAGTGAAGAGTCACAGTGACAGTGAAGAGTGAAGTAGACAGTGACGCAGTGAAGTGAAGTGAAGAGGGAAGTGCAAGTGAAGAGTGAAGGGAAGTGAAGAGTGACGTGAAGTGAAGAGTGAAGTGAATTGAAGAGTGAAGTGAAGTGAAGAGGGAAGTGAAGGGGAGAGTGAAGTGAAGTGACGAGTGAAGTGAAGTGAAGACGTGAAAGTGAAGTGAAGGGTGAAGTGACGTGACAGGGTGAAGTGAAGTGAAGAGTGAACTGGAGTGGAGAGTGAATTGAAGTGAAGAGTGTTGTGAAGTGAAGAGTGTTGTGCAGTGAAGAGTGAAGTGACGTGAAGAGTGAAGTGAAGTGAAGAGTGACAGTGACAGTGAAGAGTGCAGTGAAGTGCAGTGAAGTGAAGTGACAAGAGTGAAGTGAATTGACAGAGTGCAGTGAAGTGGAGAGTGAAGTGAAGTGAAGGGTACGTGAAGTGAAGAGTGAAGTGAGAAGAGTGAAGTGAAGTGAAGAGTGAACGTGCAGAAAGTGAAGAAAGCTGAGGAAGAGTGAAGTGAAGTGAGGAGTGAAGTGAAGTGCAAGAGTAAAGTGTTGTGCAGAGTGAAGTGCAAATGGCAGAGTGACAGTGAACGGGTAGAGTGAAGTGGAGTGAAGGGTGAAGTGAATTTGGAGTCAAGTAACGAGTGAAGTGAAGTGAAGAGTGAAGTGAAGTGAAGAGTGAAGTGAAGTGAAGAGTGAAGTGAAGTGAAGAGTGCAAGTGAAGTGAAGAGTGAAGTGAAGTGAAGAGTGACAGTGAAGTGAAGAGTGAAGTGACAGTTAAGAGTGAAGTGAAGTGAAGAGTGAAGTGAAGTGAAGAGTGAAGTGAAGTTAAGAGTGACAGTGGTGTGCAAGAGTGAAGTGAAGTGAAGAGTGAGGTGAAGTGAAGAGTGAAGTGAAGTGAAGAGTGAAGTGAATTGTAATGTGAAGTGAAGAGTGAAATGAAGTTAAGAGTGACAGTGAAGTGAAGAGTGAAGTGAAGTGAAGACGTGACAGTGAAGTGAAGAGTGAAGTGAACGTGGAGAGTGAAGTGAAGTGAAGAGTAAAGTGAAGTGAAGAGTGAAGTGACAGTGAAGAGTGAAGTGAAGTGAAGAGTGAAGTGAAGTGCGACGTGAAGGGAAGTGAAGAGTGAAGTGAAGTGAAGAGTGAAGTGAATTGAAGAGTGTAGTGAAGTGAAGAGGGACAGTGAAGGGGAGAGTGAAGTGAAGTGAAGAGTGAAGTGAAGTGAAGCGTGAACGTGAAGTGAAGGGTGAAGTGAAGTGAAGGGTGAAGTGACGTGAAGAGTGCAACTGGAGTGGAGAGTGAATTGACGTGAAGAGTGTTGTGCAAGTGAAGAGTGTTGTGAAGTGAAGAGTGAAGTGAAGTGAAGAGTGAACGTGAAGTGACAGAGTGAAGTGAGTGAAGAGTGAAGTGACGTGAAGTGAAGTGAAGTGAAGAGTGAAGTGAATTGAAGAGTGAACGTGAAGTGGAGAGTGAAGTGAAGTGCAGGGTAAAGTGAAGTGAAGCGTGAAGTGAAGTGCAGACGTGAAGTGAAGTGAAGTGAAGAGTAAAGTGAAGTGAAGAGTGACAGTGAAGTGAGGAGTGAAGTGAAGTGAAGCGTAAAGTGTTGTGAAGAGTGAAGTGAACTGGAGAGTGAAGTGAAGGGTAGAGTGAAGTGGAGTGAAGGGTGAAGTGCAATTTGGAGTAAAGTAAAGAGTGAAGTGAAGTGAAGAGTGAAGTGAAGTGAAGCAGTGAAGTGACGTGAAGAGTGAAGTGACGTGAAGAGTGAAGTGACGTGAAGAGTGAAGTGAAGTGAAGCGTGAAGTGAAGTGAAGAGTGAAGTGCAGTGAAGAGTGAAGTGAAGTGAAGAGTGAAGTGAAGTGAAGAGTGAAGTGAAGTGAAGAGTGAAGTGAAGTGAAGAGTGAAGTGAAGTGAAGAGTGCAAGTGAAGTGAAGACGTGAAGTGAAGTGCAAGAGTGAAGTGAAGTGAAGAGTGAAGTGAAGTGAGGTGAAGTGAAGCAGTGAAGTGACATTGAAGAGTGACGTGAAGTGAAGAGTGAAGTGAAGTGAAGAGTGAAGTGAAGTTAAGAGTGAAGGGAAGTGAAGAGTGAAGTGAAGTGACGAGTGAAGTGAAGTGAAGAGTGAAGTGAAGTGAAGAGTGCAGTGAAGTGAAGAGTGAAGTGAAGTGCAGAGTGAAGTGAAGTGGTGGGTGACGTGAAGTGCAAAAGTGAAGTGAAGTGGAGAGTGAAGTGAAGTGAAGACGTGAAGTGAAGTGAAGAGTGAAGTGAAGTTAAGAGTGAAGTGGTGTGAAGAGTGACGTGAAGTGAAGAGTGAGGTGAAGTGAAGAGTGAAGTGAAGTGAAGAGTGAAGTGACATTGTAATGTGAAGTGAAGAGTGAAATGAAGTTAAGAGTGAAGTGAAGTGAAGAGTGAAGTGAAGTGAAGAGTGAGGTGAAGTGAAGAGTGATGTGAAGTGAAGAGTGAAGTGAATTGTAATGTGAAGTGAAGACGTGAACTGAATTGTAAATTGAAGTGAAGTGGAGGGTGGTGTGAAGTGAAGAGGGAAGTGAAGAGTACAAGTGAATTGTAATGTGAAGTGAAGAGTGAAATGAAGTGTAGATTGGAGTGAAGTGGAGGGTGGTGTGAAGTGAAGCAGGGAAGTGAAGAGTGATGTGATGTGAAGAGTGAAGTGAAGTGAAGAGTAAAATGTTGTGAAGAGTGAAGTGAAGTGGAGAGTGATGTGAAGAGTGAAGTGACAGTGACAGAGTGAAGTGCAGAGAAGAGTGAAGTGAAGTGAAGAGTGAGGTGAAGTGAAGAGTGAAGTGAAGTGAAGAGTGAAGTGAAGTGAAGAGTGAAGTGAAGCTGAAGAGTGAAGTGAAGTGAAGAGTGAAGTGAAGTGAAGAGTGAGGAGAAGAGAAGAGTGACAGTGAAGTGAAGAGTGAAGTGAAGTGGCAGAGTGAAGTGAAGTGAAGAGTTAAGTGAAGTGAAGAGTGATGTGAAGTGGGGAGGGAAGTGTAGTGAAGAGTAAAGTGAACGTGAAGTGAAGTGAAGAGTGAAGTGAATTGACGAGTGCATGTGAACGTGAAGAGTGAAGTGAAGTGAAGAGTGAAGTGAAGTGAAGAGTGAAGTGAAGTGAAGAGTGAAGTGAAGTGAAGAGTGAAGTGAAGTGCAGAGTGAAGTGAAGTGAAGAGTGAAGTGACAGTGAAGAGTGAAGTGAAGTGAAGAGTGAAGTGAAGTGAAGTGAAGTGAAGTGAAGAGTGAAGTGAAGTGAAGTGAAGTGAAGTGACGTGAAGTGAAGTGAAGAGTGACAGTGAAGTGACAGGACTGAAGTGAAGTGAAGAGTGAAGTGAAGTGAAGAGTGAAGGGAAGTGAAGAGTGAAGTGAAGTGAAGAGTGAAGTGAATTGAAGAGTGAAGTGAAGTGAAGAGGGAAGTGAAGGGGAGAGTGAAGTGAAGTAAAGAGTGAAGTTAAGTGAAGCGTGAAGTGAAGTGAAGAGTGAAGTGAAGTGAAGGGTGACAGTGAAGTGAAGGGTGAAGTGGAGAGAAGAGTGAAATGAAGTGGAGAGTGAATTGAAGTGAAGAGTGTTGTGACGTGAAGAGTGAAGTGAAGTGAAGAGTGAAGTGACATTGAAGAGTGAAGTGAAGTGGAGAGTGAAGTGAAGTGAAGAGTAAAGTGAAGTGAAGAGTGAAGTGAAGTGAAGAGTGAAGTGAAGTGGAGGGTGAAGTGAAGTGAATTGTAATGTGAAGTGCAGAGTGAATGAATTGTAGATTGAAGTGAAGTGGAGGGTGGTGTGAAGTGAAGAGGGAAGTGAAGAGTAAAGTGAATTGTACTGTGAAGTGAAGAGTGAAATGAAGTGTCGATTGAAGTGAAGTGGAGGGTGGTGTGAAGTGAAGAGGGAAGTGAAGAGTGATGTGACTGTGAAGAGTAAAGTGAAGTGAAGAGTAAATGTTGTGAAGAGTGAAGTGAAGTGGAGAGTGACAGTGAATTGAAGAGTGAAGTGAAGTGAAGAGTGAAGTGAAGAGAAGAGTGAAGTGCAGTGAAGAGTGAGGTGAAGTGAACGAGTGAAGTGAAGTGAGTGAAGTGAAGTGAAGAGTGAAGTGAAGTGAAGAGTGAAGTGAAGTGAAGAGTGAAGTGACGTGACGAGTGAAGTGAAGTGAGGAGTGAAGAGAAGAGAAGAGTGAAGTGAAGTGAAGAGTGAAGTGAAGTGGAGAGTGAAGTGAAGTGAAGAGTTAAGTGAAGTGAAGAGTGATGTGAAGTGGAGAGTGAAGTGGAGTGAAGAGTGAAGTGAAGTAAAGAGTGAAGTGAGTGAAGAGTGTTGTGAAGTGAAGAGTGAAGTGAAGTTAAGAGTGAAGTGAAGTGGAGGGTGAAGTGAAGTGAAATGTGAAGTGAAGTGGAGAGTGAAGTGAAGTGAAGAGTGAAGTGAAGTGAAGAGTGACGTGAAGTGACGAGTGAAGTGACAGAGACGAGTGAAGTGAATTGAAGAGTGAAGTGAAGTGAAGTGAAGTGAAGAGTGCAAGTGAAGTGAAGAGTGAAGTGACAGGGTGAAGTGAAGTGACGAGTGAAGTGGAGTGAAGATTGAAGTGAAGTAAAGAGTGAAGTGAAGTGAAGAGTGTTGTGAAGTGAAGAGTGAAGTGAAGTTCAGAGTGTAGTGAAGTTAAGAGTGAAGTGAAGTGAAGAGTGAAGTGAAGTGAAGAGTGAAGTGAAGTGAAGAGTGAAGTGAAGTGAGAGTGAAGTGAAGTGAAGAGTGAAGTGAAGTGGAGGGTGAAGTGAAGTGAAATGTGACAGTGAAGTGGAGAGTGAAGTGAAGTGAAGAGTGAAGTGAAGTGAAGAGTGAAGTGAAGAAGAGTGAAGTGAGAGAAGAGTGAAGTGAATTGAAGAGTGAAGTGAAGTGAAGTGAAGTGAAGAGTGAAGTGAAGTGAAGAGTGAAGTGAAGTGAAGAGTGAAGTGAAGGGTGAAGTGAAGTGACGAGTGCAGGTGGAGTGACAGAGTGAAGTGAAGTAAAGCAGTGAAGTGAAGTGAAGCAGTGTTGTGAAGTGAAGAGTGACGTGAAGTTAAGAGTGTAGTGAAGTGGAGAGTGAAGTGAAGTGAAGAGTTAAGTGAAGTGAAGAGTGATGTGAAGTGGAGAGTGAAGTGGAGTGAAGAGTGAAGTGAAGTAAAGAGTGAAGTGAAGTGAAGAGTGTTGTGAAGTGAAGAGTGAAGTGAAGTTAAGAGTGAAGTGAGGTGGAGGGTGGAAGTGACAGTGAAATGTGAAGTGACAGTGGAGAGTGAAGTGAAGTGAAGAGTGACGTGAAGTGAAGAGTGAACGTGAAGTGAAGAGTGAAGTGAAGAGAAGAGTGAAGTGAATTGAAGAGTGAAGTGAAGTGAAGTGAAGTGAAGAGTGAAGTGAAGTGAAGAGTGAAGTGAAGGGTGAAGTGAAGTGAAGAGTGAAGTGGAGTGAAGAGTGAAGTGAAGTAAAGAGTGAAGTGAAGTGAAGAGTGTTGTGACAGCTGAAGAGTGAAGTGAAGTTAAGAGTGTAGTGAAGTTAAGAGTGAAGTGAAGTGAAGAGTGAAGTGAGTGAAGAGTGAAGTGAAGTGAAGAGTGAACGTGAAGTGAAGCAGTGAAGTGAAGTGGAGGGTGACGTGAAGTGAAATGTGAAGTGAAGTGGAGAGTGAAGTGAAGTGAAGCAGTGAAGTGAAGTGAAGAGTGAAGTGAAGTGAAGAGTGAAGTGACAGAGAAGAGTGAAGTGAATTGAAGAGTGAAGTGAAGTGAAGTGAAGTGAAGAGTGAAGTGAAGTGAAGAGTGAAGTGAAGTGAAGAGTGAAGTGAAGTGAAGAGTGAAGTGAAGGGTGAAGTGAAGTGAAGAGTGAAGTGGAGTGCAGAGAGAAGTGAAGTAAAGAGTGAAGTGAAGTGAAGAGTGTTGTGAAGTGAAGAGTGAAGTGAAGTTACAGAGTGTAGTGCAGTTAAGAGTGAAGTGAAGTGAAGAGTGAAGTGACGTGAGAGTGCAGTGAAGTGAAGAGTGAAGTGAAGTGAAGAGTGAAGTGACGTGGAGGGTGAAGTGAAGTGACAATGTGACGTGAAGTGGAGCAGTGGAGTGAACGTGAAGCAGTGAAGTGAAGTGAAGAGTGACGTGAAGTGACAGAGTGAAGTGCAAGAGAAGAGTGAAGTGAAGTGAAGAGTGAAGTGAAGTACAGAGTGAAGTGAAGTGAAGAGTGTTGTGAAGTGAAGAGTGAAGTGAAGTTAAGAGTGAAGTGAACGTGGAGGGTGAAGTGAAGTGAAATGTGAAGTGAAGTGGAGAGTGACGTGCAAGTGAAGAGTGAAGTGAAGTGAAGAGTGAAGTGAAGTGAAGAGTGAAGTGACAGCGAAGAAGTGACGTGAATTGCAAGACGTGAAGTGAAGTGAACGTGAAGTGACGAGTGAAGTGAAGTGCAAGAGTGAAGTGAAGGGTGACGTGAAGTGAAGCGTGAAGTGGAGTGAAGAGTGACAGTGAAGTCCAGAGTGAAGTGAAGTGAAGAGTGTTGTGAACGTGAAGAGTGAAGTGACAGTTAAGAGTGTAGTGAAGTTAAGAGTGAAGTGAAGTGCAAGAGTGAAAGTGAAGTGCAGAGTGAAGTGAAGTGAAGAGTGAACGTGAAGTGAAGAGTGAAGTGACAGTGGAGGGTGAAGTGAAGTGAAATGTGAAGTGAAGTGGAGAGTGAAGTGAAGTAACGAGTGAAGTGAAGTGACGCGTGTTGTGAAGTGAAGAGTGAAGTGAAGTTAAGAGTGAAGTGAAGTGGAGGGTGACAGTGAAGTGCAACTGTGAAGTGAAAGTGGAGAGTGAAGTGAAGAGAAGAGTGAAGTGCAATTGCAGAGTGACAGTGAGTGAACGTGAAGTGAAGAGTGAAGTGAAGTGAAGAGTGAAGTGAAGTGAAGAGTGAGTGAAGTGAGTGCAGAGTGAAGTGAAGGGTGAAGTGAAGTGAAGAGTGAAGTGGAGTGAAGAGTGAAGTGACAGTGAAGCGTGAAGTGAAATGAAGAGTGACAGTGAAGAGACGAGTGACAGTGACATTGCAGAGTGAAGTGAAGTGAAGTGGTGTGAAGAGTGAAGTGAAGTGCAAGAGTGTTGTGACAGTGAAGAGTGAAGTGAACGTTAAGAGTGAAGTGAAGTGGAGGGTGAAGTGACGTGAAATGTGAAGTGCAGTGGAGAGTGAAGTGAAGTGAAGAGTGACAGTGAAGTGAAGCGTGAAGTGCAGTGAAGAGTGAAGTGAAGAGCAGAGTGAAGTGAATTGCAAGGTGAAGTGAAGTGAAGTGAAGTGAAGAGTGAAGTGACAGTGAAGAGTGAAGTGAAGTGAAGAGTGAAGTGAAGGGTGAAGTGAAGTGAAGAGTGAAGTGGAGTGAAGAGTGAAGTGACGTAACGAGTGAAGTGCCAGTGAAGAGTGTTGTGCAGTGAAGCAGTGAAGTGAAGTTAAGAGTGTAGTGAAGTTAAGAGTGAAGTGCAGTGAAGAGTGAAGTGAAGTGAAGAGTGCAGTGCAGTGAAGAGTGAAGTGAACGTGACGAGTGAAGTGAAGTGGAGGGTGAAGTGAAGTGACCTGTGACAGTGACGTGGAGAGTGACGTGAAGTGAAGAGTGAAGTGAAGTGAAGAAGTGCAAGTGCAGTGAAGAGTGAAGTGAAGAGCAGAGTGAAGTGAATTGAAGAGTGAAGTGACGTGACGTGAAGTGAAGAGTGAAGTGCAGTGAAGAGTGAAGCTGAAGTGCAGAGTGCAGTGAAGGGTGAAGTGAAGTGAAGAGTGACGTGGAGTGCAAGAGTGAAGTGAAGTCAAGAGTGAAAGTGAAGTGAAGAGTGTTGTGAAGTGAAGAGTGAAGTGACGTTACAGAGTGTAGTGAAGTTAAGCGCTGAAGTGAAGTGAAGAGTGCCGTGACGTGACGAGTGAAGTGAAGTGAAGAGTGAACGTGAAGTGACGCGTGAAGTGAAGTGGAGGGTGAAGTGAACAGTGCAATGTGACGTGACGTGGCGAGTGAAGTGAAGTGCAGAGTGAAGTGAAGCTGGAGAGAGAAGTGACGTGAAGAGTGAAGAGACGAGCAGAGTGAAGTGAAGTGAAGAGTGACGTGAAGTAGAAGCGTGACGTGAAGAGTGCCAGTGAATTGACAGGCAGTGAAGTGAATCCTATCCTATCCTCTAATCCTATCCTCTCTCTAGTGAAGTGAAGAGTCTATCCGTGAAGTCTACACTAGTGATATCCTCATCCTCTATCCTTCCTATCAATCCTATCCTCTAATCCTAGTGCACTCTAAGAGCTATCCGTGAAGCTTTAGTCCTATCAATATCCTCTATCCTATCCTATCCTATCCTCTATCCTATCCTATCCTATCCTATCCTATCCTATCCTCTACCCTATCTATCCTCTATCCTATCCTATCGTCTATCCTATCCTTTATCCTATCCTATCCTCTATCCTATTCTATTCTCTATCCTATCCTACCCTCTATCCTATCCTATCCTCTATAATATCCTATCTCACTATCCTATCCTAACCTCTATCCTATCCTATGCTTTAATCCAATCCTATCCCATATCCTATCCTATTCTCTATCCTATCCTCTCCTCTATCCTATCCAATCCTCTATCCTATCCTATCCTATCCTATCCTCTATCCTATCCTATCCTCTATCCTATCCTATCCTCTATCCTATCCTTTCTCCTAATCTATCCTCTATCCTATTCTATCCTCTATCCTATCCTATCCTCTATCCTATCCCATCCTCTAATCCTATCCTCTCCTCTATCCTATCCAATCCTCTATCCTATCTTATCCTATCCTATCCTCTATCCTATCCTATCCTCTATCCTATCCAATCCTCTATCCTATCCTTTAACCTATCCTATCCTCTATCCTATTCTATCCTCTATCCTATCCTACCCTCTATCCTATCCTCTCCTCTATAATATCCTATCCTCTATCCTATCCTAACCTCTATACTATCCTAACCTCTATCCTATCCTATCCTCTATCCTATCCTATCCTCTATCCTATCCTATCCTCTATCCTATCCTATCCTCTATCCTATCCTATGCTTTATCCTATCCTATCCCATATCCTATCCTATCTCTATCCTATCCTATCCTCTATACTATCCTATCCTCTATCCTATCCTATCCTCTATCCTATCCTCTCCTCTATCCTATCCAATCCTCTATCCTATCCTATCCTATCCTATCCTCTATCCTATCCTATCCTCTATCCTATCCTATCCTCTATCCTATCCCATATCCTATCCTATTCTCTATCCTATCCTATCCTCTATCCTATCCTATCCTCTATCCTATCCTATCCTCTATCCTATCCTCTCCTCTATCCTATCCTATCCTCTATCCTACTCCTATCCTCTATCCTATCCTATCCTCTATCCTGTCCTATCCTCTATCCTATCCTATCCTCTATCCTATCCAATCCTCTATCCTATCCTATCCCTCTGTCCTATCCTTTTCTCTATCCTATCCTACCCTCTATCCTATCCTATCCTCTATCCTATCCTATCCTCTATCCTATCCTATCCTCTATCCCTCTCCTCTCCTCTATCCTATCCTATCCTATCCTATCCTATCCTATCCTATCCTATCCTCTATCCTATCCTATCCTCTATCCTATCCTATCCTCTATCCTATCCTTTATCCTATCCAATCCTCTATCCTATTCTATCCTCTATCCTATCCTATCCTCTATCCTATCCCATCCTCTATCCTATCCTCTCCTCTATCCTATCCAATCCTCTATCCTATCCTATCCTATCCTATCCTCTATCCTATCCTATCCTCTATCCTATCCTATCCTCTATCCTATCCTTTATCCTATCCTATCCTCTATCCTATTCTATCCTCTATCCTATCCTACCCCTCTATCCTATCCTATCCTCTATAATATCCTATCCTCTATCCTATCCTAACCTCTATACTATCCTAACCTCTATCCTATCCTATCCTCTATCCCTATCCTATCCTCTATCCTATCCTATCCTCTATCCTATCCTATCCTCTATCCTATCCTATGCTTTATCCTATCCTATCCCATATCCTATCCTATTCTCTATCCTATCCTATCCTCTATACCTATCCTATCCTCTATCCTATCCTATCCTCTATCCTATCCTCTCCTCTATCCTATCCAATCCTCTATCCTATCCTTTATCCTATCCTATCCTCTATCCTATTCTATCCTCTATCCTATCCTACCCCTCTATCCTATCCTATCCTCTATAATATCCTATCCTCTATCCTATCCTATCCTCTATAATATCCTATCCTCTATCCTATCCTAACCTCTATACTATCCTAACCTCTATCCTATCCTATCCTCTATCCTATCCTATCCTCTATCCTATCCTATCCTCTATCCTATCCTATCCTCTATCCTATCCTATGCTTTATCCTATCCTATCCCATATCCTATCCTATTCTCTATCCTATCCTATCCTCTATCCTATTATATCCTCTATCCTATCCTATCCTCTATCCTATCCTCTCTCTATCCTATCCTCTATCCTATCCTATCCTATCCTCTCCTCTATCCTATCCTATCCTCTATCCTATCCTATCCTCAATCCTATCCTTTATCCTATCCTCTCCTCTATCCTATTCTATCCTCTATCCTATCCCTACCCTCTATCCTATCCTATCCTCTATAATATCCTATCCTCTATCCTATCCTAATCTCTATACTATCCTAACCTCTATCGTATCCTATCCTCTATCCTATCCTATCCTCTATCCTATCCTATCCTCTATCCTATCCTATCCTCTATCCTATCCTATGCTTTATCCTATTCTATCCCATATCCTATCCTATTCTCTCTCCTATCCTATCCTCTATCCTATCCTATCCTCTATCCTATCCTATCCTCTATCCTATCCTCTCCTCTATCCTATCCTATCCTCTATCCTATCCTATCCTCTATCCTATCCTATCCTCTATCCTGTCCTATCCTCTATCCTATCCTATCCTCTATCCTATCCAATCCTCTATCCTATCCTATCCTCTGTCCTATCCTTTTCTCTATCCTATCCTACCCTCTAATCCTATCCTATCCTCTATCCTATCCCTATCCTCTATCCTATCCTATCCTGTATCCTATCCTATCCTGTATCCTATCCTATCCTCTATCCCATCCTATTCTCTATCCAATCCTATCCTCTATAATATCCTATCCTCTATCCTATCATCATCCT
>NW_027489362.1:0-50075 GCF_050948215.1 Halictus rubicundus
TATCCTCTATCCTATCCTATCCTCTATCCTATCCTATCCTCTATCCTATCCTCTATCCTTCCTATCCTATCCTATCTCTCCTATCCAATCCTATCCTCTATCCTATCCTATCCTCTATCCTATCCTATCCTCTATCCTATCCTATCCTCTATCCAATCCTATCCACAATCCTATCCTATCCACTATCCTATCCTATCCACAATCCAATCCAACCACAATCCCAAACCACAACCTATCCTCTATCCTATCCTATCCTCTATCCTATCCTATCCTCTATCCTATCCTATCCTCTATCCTATCCTATCCTCTATCCTATCCTATCCTCTATCCTATCCTATCCTCTATCCTATCCTATCCTCTATCCTATCCTATCCTCTATCCTATCCTATCCTCTATCCTATCCAATCCTCTATCCTATCCTATCCTCTCCTATCCTATCCTCTATCCTATCCTATCCTCTATCCTATCCTATCCTCTATCCTATCCAATCCTCTATCCTATCCTTCCTCTATCCTATCTATCACCTATCCTATCCTATCCTCTATCCTACCCTATCCTCTATCCTATCTATCCTCTATCCTATCCTATCCTCTATCCTATCCTCTATCCTATCCTCTCTCCTATCCGATCCTCTATCCTATCCTATCCTCTATCCTATCCTATCCTCTATCCTATCCTATCCTATGCTTTTACTAATCCTATCCTCTATTATATCCTATCCTCTATCCTATCCTATCCTCTATCCTATCCTATCCTCTATCCTATCCTGTCCTCTATCCTATCTTATGACCTATCCTATCCTATCCTCTATCCTATCCTATACTCTATCCTATCCTATCCTCTATCCTATCCAATCCTATATCCAATCTTATCCTCTGTCCTATCCTATCCTCTATCCTATCCTATCCTCTATGCTATCCTATCCTCTATCCTATCCTATGCTCTTACTAATCCTATCCTCTATTATATCCTATCCTCTATCTTATCCTCTATCCTATCCTATACTCTATCCTATCCTCTATCCTATCCTATCCTCTATCGTATCCTATTCTCTATCCTATCCTATTCTCTTTCCTATCCTCTATCCTATCCTCCATCCTATCCTATCCTCTATCCTATCCTATCCTCTATCCTATCCTATCCTCTATCCTATCCTATCCTCTATCCTATCCTATCCTCTATCCTATCCTATCCTCTATCCTATCCTATCCTCTATCCTATCCTATCCTCTATCCTATCCTATCCTCTATCCTATCCTATCCTCTATCCTATCCTATCCTCTCTCCTATCCGATCCTCTATCCTATCCTATCCTCTATCCTATCCTATCCTCTATGCTATCCTATCCTCTATCCTATCCTATGCTTTTACTAATCCTATCCTCTATTATATCCTATCCTCTATCCTATCCTATCTTCTATCCTATCCTATCCTCTATCCTATCCTATCCTCTATCCAATCTTATCCTCTGTCCTATCCTATCCTCTATCCTATCCTATCCTCTATGCTATCCTATCCTCTATCCTATCCTATGCTCTTACTAATCCTATCCTCTATTATATCCTATCCTCTATCCTATCCTATCCTCTATCTTATCCTCTATCCTATCCTATACTCTATCCTATCCTCTATCCTATCCTATCCTCTATCGTATCCTATTCTCTATCCTATCCTATTCTCTTTCCTATCCTATCCTCTACCCTATAATACCATGTATCCTATCCTATCCTATCCTCTATCTTATGCTCTATCCTATCCTATCAACTATCCTATCCTATCCTCAATCCTATCCTATCCTGTATCATATCCTATCCTCTATCCTATCATATCCTATCCTCTATCCTATCCAATCCTCTATCCTATCCTCCATCCTATCCTATCCTCTATCCTATCCTATTCTCTATCATATCCTATCATCTATCCTCTCCCATCCTCAATCCTATCCTTTCCTGTATCCTATCCTCTATCCTATCCTATCCTCTTACTTATCCTATCCTCTATCCTATCCTATCCTCTATCCTATCCTATCCTCTATCCAATCCTATCCTCTATCCTATCCTATCCCATCATCAATCCTATCCTTTCGTCTATCCTATCCTCTATCCTATCGTATTATATCCTATCCTCTATCTTATGCTCTATCCTATCCTATCAACTATCCTATCCTATCCTCAATCCTATCCTATCCTCTATCATATCCTATCCTCTATCCTATCCTATCCTCTATCCTATCCTATCCTATCCTCTATCCTATCCTATCCTATCCTATCCTCTATCCTATCCTATGCTCTATCCTATCCTATCCTCTATCCTATCCTATCCTCTATCGTCTCCTATCCTCTATCCTATCCTCCATCCTATCCTATCCTCTATGCTATCCTATCCTCTATCCTATCCTATCCTCTATCATATCCTATCCTCTATTCTATCCTATAATCTATCCTATCGTATCCTCTATCGTATCCTATCCTCTATCCTGTCCTGTCCTCTATCCTATTCTATCCTCTATCCTATACTATCCTCTATCCAATCTTATCCTCTATCCTATCCTATCCTCTATCGTATCCTATCCTCTATCCTATTCAATCCTCTATCCTATCCTCCATCCTATCCTATCCTCTATCCTATCCTATTCTCTATCATATCCTATCCTCTATCCTCTCCCATCCTCAATCCTATCCTTTCCTCTATCCTATCCTCTATCCAATCCTATCCTCTATCCTATCCTATCCTCTATCCTATCCCATCATCAATCCTATCCTTTCGTCTATCCTATCCTCTATCCTATCCTATCCTCTTACTTATCCTATCCTCTATCCTATCCTATCCTCTATCCTATCCGATCGTCTATCCTATCCTATCCTCTATCCTAGGCAATCCCATATCCTATCCTCTATCATATCCTATCCTCTATCGTATCCTTTTTTCTATAATATCGTATGTTCTATCGTATCCTATCCTCTATCCTATCCTTTCCTCTATCCTATCCTCTATCCTATCCTATCCCCTATCCTATCCGATCCTCTATCCAATCCTATCCTCTATCCTATCCTGTCCTCTATCCTATCTTATCAAGTATCCTATCCTATCCTCTATCCTACCCTATCCTCTATCCTATCCTATCCTCTATCCTATCCTATCCTCTATCCTATCCTATCCTCTATCCTATCCTATCCTCTATCCTATCCTATCCTCTATCCTATCCTATCCTCTATCCTATCCTATCCTCTCTCCTATCCGATCCTCTATCGTATCCTATCCTCTATCCTGTCCTATCATCTATTATATCCTATCCTCTATCCTATACTATCCTCTATCCAATCTTATCCTCTATCCTATCCTATCCTCTATCCTATCCTATCCTCTATCCTATCCTATCCTCTCTCCTATCCGATCATCTATCCTATTCTATCCTCTATCCTATCCTATCCTCTATGCTATCCTATCCTCTATCCTATCCTATGCTCTTACTAAGTCTATCCTCTATCCTATCCTATCCTCTATCCTATCCTATCCTCTATCCTATCCTATCCTCTATCCTATCCTATCCTCTATCCTATCCTATCCTCTATCCTATCCTATCCTCTATCCTATCCTATCCTCTATCCTATCCTATCCTCTATCCTATCCTATCCTCTATCCTATCCTATCCTCTATCCTATCCTATCCTCTATCCTATCCTATCCTCTATCCTATCCTATCCTCTATCCTATCCTATCCTCTATCCTATCCTATCCTCTATCCTATCCTATCCTCTATCCTATCCTATCCTCTATCCTATCCTATCCTCTATCCTATCCTATCCTCTATCCTATCCTATCCTCTATCCTATCCTATCCTCTATCCTATCCTATCCTCTATCCTATCCTATCCTCTATCCTATCCTATCCTCTATCCTATCCTATCCTCTATCCTATCCTATCCTCTATCCTATCCTATCCTCTATCCTATCCTATCCTCTATCCTATCCTATCCTCTATCCTATCCTATCCTCTATCCTATCCTATCCTCTATCCTATCCTATCCTCTATCGTATCCTATTCTCTATCCTATCCTATTCTCTTTCCTATCCTCTATCCTATCCTCCATCCTATCCTATCCTCTATCCTATCCTATCCTCTATCCTATCCTATCCTCTATCCTATCCTATCCTCTATCCTATCCTATCCTCTATCCTATCCTATCCTCTATCCTATCCTATCCTCTATCCTATCCTATCCTCTATCCTATCCTATCCTCTATCCTATCCTATCCTCTCTCCTATCCGATCCTCTATCCTATCCTATCCTCTATCCTATCCTATCCTCTATGCTATCCTATCCTCTATCCTATCCTATGCTTTTACTAATCCTATCCTCTATTATATCCTATCCTCTATCCTATCCTATCTTCTATCCTATCCTATCCTCTATCCTATCCTATCCTCTATCCAATCTTATCCTCTGTCCTATCCTATCCTCTATCCTATCCTATCCTCTATGCTATCCTATCCTCTATCCTATCCTATGCTCTTACTAATCCTATCCTCTATCCTATCCTATCCTCTATCTTATCCTCTATCCTATCCTATACTCTATCCTATCCTCTATCCTATCCTATCCTCTATCGTATCCTATTCTCTATCCTATCCTATTCTCTTTCCTATCCTATCCTCTACCCTATAATACCATGTATCCTATCCTATCCTATCCTCTATCTTATGCTCTATCCTATCCTATCAACTATCCTATCCTATCCTCAATCCTATCCTATCCTGTATCATATCCTATCCTCTATCCTATCATATCCTATCCTCTATCCTATCCAATCCTCTATCCTATCCTCCATCCTATCCTATCCTCTATCCTATCCTATTCTCTATCATATCCTATCATCTATCCTCTCCCATCCTCAATCCTATCCTTTCCTGTATCCTATCCTCTATCCTATCCTATCCTCTTACTTATCCTATCCTCTATCCTATCCTATCCTCTATCCTATCCTATCCTCTATCCAATCCTATCCTCTATCCTATCCTATCCCATCATCAATCCTATCCTTTCGTCTATCCTATCCTCTATCCTATCCTATTATATCCTATCCTCTATCTTATGCTCTATCCTATCCTATCAACTATCCTATCCTATCCTCAATCCTATCCTATCCTCTATCATATCCTATCCTCTATCCTATCCTATCCTCTATCCTATCCTATCCTATCCTCTATCCTATCCTATCCTATCCTATCCTCTATCCTATCCTATGCTCTATCCTATCCTATCCTCTATCCTATCCTATCCTCTATCGTCTCCTATCCTCTATCCTATCCTCCATCCTATCCTATCCTCTATGCTATCCTATCCTCTATCCTATCCTATCCTCTATCATATCCTATCCTCTATTCTATCCTATAATCTATCCTATCGTATCCTCTATCGTATCCTATCCTCTGTCCTGTCCTGTCCTCTATCCTATTCTATCCTCTATCCTATACTATCCTCTATCCAATCTTATCCTCTATCCTATCCTATCCTCTATCGTATCCTATCCTCTATCCTATTCAATCCTCTATCCTATCCTCCATCCTATCCTATCCTCTATCCTATCCTATTCTCTATCATATCCTATCCTCTATCCTCTCCCATCCTCAATCCTATCCTTTCCTCTATCCTATCCTCTATCCAATCCTATCCTCTATCCTATCCTATCCTCTATCCTATCCCATCATCAATCCTATCCTTTCGTCTATCCTATCCTCTATCCTATCCTATCCTCTTACTTATCCTATCCTCTATCCTATCCTATCCTCTATCCTATCCGATCGTCTATCCTATCCTATCCTCTATCCTAGGCAATCCCATATCCTATCCTCTATCATATCCTATCCTCTATCGTATCCTTTTTTCTATAATATCGTATGTTCTATCGTATCCTATCCTCTATCCTATCCTTTCCTCTATCCTATCCTCTATCCTATCCTATCCCCTATCCTATCCGATCCTCTATCCAATCCTATCCTCTATCCTATCCTGTCCTCTATCCTATCTTATCAAGTATCCTATCCTATCCTCTATCCTACCCTATCCTCTATCCTATCCTATCCTCTATCCTATCCTATCCTCTATCCTATCCTATCCTCTATCCTATCCTATCCTCTATCCTATCCTATCCTCTATCCTATCCTATCCTCTATCCTATCCTATCCTCTCTCCTATCCGATCCTCTATCGTATCCTATCCTCTATCCTGTCCTATCATCTATTATATCCTATCCTCTATCCTATACTATCCTCTATCCAATCTTATCCTCTATCCTATCCTATCCTCTATCCTATCCTATCCTCTATCCTATCCTATCCTCTCTCCTATCCGATCATCTATCCTATTCTATCCTCTATCCTATCCTATCCTCTATGCTATCCTATCCTCTATCCTATCCTATGCTCTTACTAAGTCTATCCTCTATCCTATCCTATCCTCTATCCTATCCTATCCTCTATCCTATCCTATCCTCTATCCTATCCTATCCTCTATCCTATCCTATCCTCTATCCTATCCTATCCTCTATCCTATCCTATCCTCTATCCTATCCTATCCTCTATCCTATCCTATCCTCTATCCTATCCTATCCTCTATCCTATCCTATCCTCTATCCTATCCTATCCTCTATCCTATCCTATCCTCTATCCTATCCTATCCTCTATCCTATCCTATCCTCTATCCTATCCTATCCTCTATCCTATCCTATCCTCTATCCTATCCTATCCTCTATCCTATCCTATCCTCTATCCTATCCTATCCTCTATCCTATCCTATCCTCTATCCTATCCTATCCTCTATCCTATCCTATCCTCTATCCTATCCTATCCTCTATCCTATCCTATCCTCTATCCTATCCTATCCTCTATCCTATCCTATCCTCTATCCTATCCTATCCTCTATCCTATCCTATCCTCTATCCTATCCTATCCTCTATCCTATCCTATCCTCTATCCTATCCTATCCTCTATCCTATCCTATCCTCTATCCTATCCTATCCTCTATCCTATCCTATCCTCTATCCTATCCTATCCTCTATCCTATCCTATCCTCTATCCTATCCTATCCTCTATCCTATCCTATCCTCTATCCTATCCTATCCTCTATCCTATCCTATCCTCTATCCTATCCTATCCTCTATCCTATCCTATCCTCTATCCTATCCTATCCTCTATCCTATCCTATCCTCTATCCTATCCTATCCTCTATCCTATCCTATCCTCTATCCTATCCTATCCTCTATCCTATCCTATCCTCTATCCTATCCTATCCTCTATCCTATCCTATCCTCTATCCTATCCTATCCTCTATCCTATCCTATCCTCTATCCTATCCTATCCTCTATCCTATCCTATCCTCTATCCTGTCCTATCCTCTATTATATCCTATCCTCTATCCTATCCTATCCTCTATCCTATCCTATCCTCTATCCTATCCTATCCTCTATCCTATCCTATCCTCTATCCTATCCTATCCTCTATCCTATCCTATCCTCTATCCTATCCTATCCTCTATCCTATCCTATCCTCTATCCTATCCTATCCTCTATCCTATCCTATCCTCTATCCTATCCTATCCTCTATCCTATCCAATCCTCTATCCTATCCTGTCCTCTATCCTATCTTATCACCTATCCTATCCTATCCTCTATCCTATCCTATCCTCTCTCCTATCCGATCATCTATCCTATTCTATCCTCTATCCTATCCTATCCTCTATGCTATCCTATCCTCTATCCTATCCTATGCTCTTACTAAGTCTATCCTCTATCCTATCCTATCCTCTATCCTATCCTATCCTCTATCCTATCCTATCCTCTATCCTATCCTATCCTCTATCCTATCCTATCCTCTATCCTATCCTATCCTCTATCCTATCCTATCCTCTATCCTATCCTATCCTCTATCCTATCCTATCCTCTATCCTATCCTATCCTCTATCCTATCCTATCCTCTATCCTATCCTATCCTCTATCCTATCCTATCCTCTATCCTATCCTATCCTCTATCCTATCCTATCCTCTATCCTATCCTATCCTCTATCCTATCCTATCCTCTATCCTATCCTATCCTCTATCCTATCCTATCCTCTATCCTATCCTATCCTCTATCCTATCCTATCCTCTATCCTATCCTATCCTCTATCCTATCCTATCCTCTATCCTATCCTATCCTCTATCCTATCCTATCCTCTATCCTATCCTATCCTCTATCCTATCCTATCCTCTATCCTATCCTATCCTCTATCCTATCCTATCCTCTATCCTATCCTATCCTCTATCCTATCCTATCCTCTATCCTATCCTATCCTCTATCCTATCCTATCCTCTATCCTATCCTATCCTCTATCCTATCCTATCCTCTATCCTATCCTATCCTCTATCCTATCCTATCCTCTATCCTATCCTATCCTCTATCCTATCCTATCCTCTATCCTATCCTATCCTCTATCCTATCCTATCCTCTATCCTGTCCTATCCTCTATTATATCCTATCCTCTATCCTATCCTATCCTCTATCCTATCCTATCCTCTATCCTATCCTATCCTCTATCCTATCCTATCCTCTATCCTATCCTATCCTCTATCCTATCCTATCCTCTATCCTATCCTATCCTCTATCCTATCCTATCCTCTATCCTATCCTATCCTCTATCCTATCCTATCCTCTATCCTATCCTATCCTCTATCCTATCCAATCCTCTATCCTATCCTGTCCTCTATCCTATCTTATCACCTATCCTATCCTATCCTCTATCCTATCCTATCCTCTCTCCTATCCGATCATCTATCCTATTCTATCCTCTATCCTATCCTATCCTCTATGCTATCCTATCCTCTATCCTATCCTATGCTCTTACTAAGTCTATCCTCTATCCTATCCTATCCTCTATCCTATCCTATCCTCTATCCTATCCTATCCTCTATCCTATCCTATCCTCTATCCTATCCTATCCTCTATCCTATCCTATCCTCTATCCTATCCTATCCTCTATCCTATCCTATCCTCTATCCTATCCTATCCTCTATCCTATCCTATCCTCTATCCTATCCTATCCTCTATCCTATCCTATCCTCTATCCTATCCTATCCTCTATCCTATCCTATCCTCTATCCTATCCTATCCTCTATCCTATCCTATCCTCTATCCTATCCTATCCTCTATCCTATCCTATCCTCTATCCTATCCTATCCTCTATCCTATCCTATCCTCTATCCTATCCTATCCTCTATCCTATCCTATCCTCTATCCTATCCTATCCTCTATCCTATCCTATCCTCTATCCTATCCTATCCTCTATCCTATCCTATCCTCTATCCTATCCTATCCTCTATCCTATCCTATCCTCTATCCTATCCTATCCTCTATCCTATCCTATCCTCTATCCTATCCTATCCTCTATCCTATCCTATCCTCTATCCTATCCTATCCTCTATCCTATCCTATCCTCTATCCTATCCTACCCTCTATCCTATCCTATCCTCTATCCTATCCTATCCTCTATCCTATCCTATCCTCTATCCTATCCTATCCTCTATCCTATCCTATCCTCTATCCTATCCTATCCTCTATCCTATCCTATCCTCTATCCTATCCTATCCTCTATCCTATCCTATCCTCTATCCTATCCTATCCTCTATCCTATCCTATCCTCTATCCTATCCTATCCTCTATCCTATCCTATCCTCTATCCTATCCTGTCCTCTATCCTATCTTATCACCTATCCTATCCTATCCTCTATCCTACCCTATCCTCTATCCTATCCTATCCTCTATCCTATCCTATCCTCTATCCTATCCTCTATCCTATCCTCTCTCCTATCCGATCCTCTATCCTATCCTATCCTCTATCCTATCCTATCCTCTATGCTATCCTATCCTCTATCCTATCCTATGCTTTTACTAATCGTATCCTCTATTATATCCTATCCTCTATCCTATCCTATCCTCTATCCTATCCTATCCTCTATCCTATCCTGTCCTCTATCCTATCTTATGACCTATCCTATCCTATCCTCTATCCTATCCTATACTCTATCCTATCCTATCCTCTATCCTATCCAATCCTCTATCCAATCTTATCCTCTGTCCTATCCTATCCTCTATCCTATCCTATCCTCTATGCTATCCTATCCTCTATCCTATCCTATGCTCTTACTAATCCTATCCTCTATTATATCCTATCCTCTATCCTATCCTATCCTCTATCTTATCCTCTATCCTATCCTATACTCTATCCTATCCTCTATCCTATCCTATCCTCTATCGTATCCTATTCTCTATCCTATCCTATTCTCTTTCCTATCCTATCCTCTACCCTATAATACCATGTATCCTATCCTATCCTATCCTCTATCTTATGCTCTATCCTATCCTATCAACTATCCTATCCTATCCTCAATCCTATCCTATCCTGTATCATATCCTATCCTCTATCCTATCATATCCTATCCTCTATCCTATCCTCTATCCTATCCTATCCTCTATCCTATCCTATCCTCTATCCTATCCTATCCTCTATCCTATCCTATCCTCTATCCTATCCTATCCTCTATCCTATCCTATCCTCTATCCTATCCTATCCTCTATCCTATCCTATCCTCTATCCTATCCTATCCTCTATCCTATCCTATCCTCTATCCTATCCTATCCTCTATCCTATCCTATCCTCTATCCTATCCTATCCTCTATCCTATCCTATCCTCTATGCTATCCTATCCTCTATCCTATCCTATGCTTTTACTAATCCTATCCTCTATTATATCCTATCCTCTATCCTATCCTATCCTCTATCCTATCCTATCCTCTATCCTATCCTGTCCTCTATCCTATCTTATGACCTATCCTATCCTATCCTCTATCCTATCCTATACTCTATCCTATCCTATCCTCTATCCTATCCAATCCTATATCCAATCTTATCCTCTGTCCTATCCTATCCTCTATCCTATCCTATCCTCTATGCTATCCTATCCTCTATCCTATCCTATGCTCTTACTAATCCTATCCTCTATTATATCCTATCCTCTATCTTATCCTCTATCCTATCCTATACTCTATCCTATCCTCTATCCTATCCTATCCTCTATCGTATCCTATTCTCTATCCTATCCTATTCTCTTTCCTATCCTCTATCCTATCCTCCATCCTATCCTATCCTCTATCCTATCCTATTCTCTATCATATCCTATCCTCTATCCTCTCCCATCCTCAATCCTATCCTTTCCTCTATCCTATCCTCTATCCAATCCTATCCTCTATCCTATCCTATCCTCTATCCTATCCCATCATCAATCCTATCCTTTCGTCTATCCTATCCTCTATCCTATCCTATCCTCTTACTTATCCTATCCTCTATCCTATCCTATCCTCTATCCTATCCGATCGTCTATCCTATCCTATCCTCTATCCTAGGCAATCCCATATCCTATCCTCTATCATATCCTATCCTCTATCGTATCCTTTTTTCTATAATATCGTATGTTCTATCGTATCCTATCCTCTATCCTATCCTTTCCTCTATCCTATCCTCTATCCTATCCTATCCCCTATCCTATCCGATCCTCTATCCAATCCTATCCTCTATCCTATCCTGTCCTCTATCCTATCTTATCAAGTATCCTATCCTATCCTCTATCCTACCCTATCCTCTATCCTATCCTATCCTCTATCCTATCCTATCCTCTATCCTATCCTATCCTCTATCCTATCCTATCCTCTATCCTATCCTATCCTCTATCCTATCCTATCCTCTCTCCTATCCGATCCTCTATCGTATCCTATCCTCTATCCTGTCCTATCATCTATTATATCCTATCCTCTATCCTATACTATCCTCTATCCAATCTTATCCTCTATCCTATCCTATCCTCTATCCTATCCTATCCTCTATCCTATCCTATCCTCTCTCCTATCCGATCATCTATCCTATTCTATCCTCTATCCTATCCTATCCTCTATGCTATCCTATCCTCTATCCTATCCTATGCTCTTACTAATCCTATCCTCTATTATATCCTATCCTCTATCCTATCCTATCCTCTATCCTATCCTATCCTCTATCCTATCCTATCCTCTATTATATCCTATCCTCTATCCTATCCTATCCTCTATCCTATCCTATCCTCTATCCTATCCTATCCTCTATCCTATCCTATCCTCTATCCTATCCTATCCTCTATCCTATCCTATCCTCTATCCTATCCTATCCTCTATCCTATCCTATCCTCTATCCTATCCTATCCCCTATCCTATCCTATCCTCTATCCTATCCTATCCTCTATCCTATCCTATCCTCTATCCTATCCTATCCTCTATCCTATCCTATCCTCTATCCTATCCTATCCTCTCTCCTATCCTATCCTCTATCCTATCCTATCCTCTATCCTATCCTATCCTCTATCCTATCCTATCCTCTATCCTATCCTATCCTCTATCCTATCCTATCCTCTATCCTATCCTATCCTCTATGCTATCCTATCCTCTATCCTATCCTATGCTCTTACTAATCCTATCCTCTATTATATCCTATCCTCTATCCTATCCTATCCTCTATCCTATCCTATCCTCTATCCTATCCTATCCTCTATTATATCCTATCCTCTATCCTATCCTATCCTCTATCCTATCCTATCCTCTATCCTATCCTATCCTCTATCCTATCCTATCCTCTATCCTATCCTATCCTCTATCCTATCCTATCCTCTATCCTATCCTATCCTCTATCCTATCCTATCCTCTATCCTATCCTATCCTCTATCCTGTCCTATCCTCTATCCTATCCTATCCTCTATCCTATCCTACCCTCTATCCTATCCTATCCTCTATCCTATCCTATCCTCTATCCTATCCTATCCTCTATCCTATCCTATCCTCTATCCTATCCTATCCTCTATCCTATCCTATCCTCTATCCTATCCTATCCTCTATCCTATCCTATCCTCTATCCTATCCTATCCTCTATCCTATCCTATCCTCTATCCTATCCTATCCTCTATCCTATCCTATCCTCTATCCTATCCTATCCTCTATCCTATCCTATCCTCTATCCTATCCTATCCTCTATCCTATCCTATCCTCTATCCTATCCTATCCTCTATCCTGTCCTATCCTCTATCCTATCCTATCCTCTATCCTATCCTACCCTCTATCCTATCCTATCCTCTATCCTATCCTATCCTCTATCCTATCCTATCCTCTATCCTATCCTATCCTCTATCCTATCCTATCCTCTATCCTATCCTATCCTCTATCCTATCCTATCCTCTATCCTATCCTATCCTCTATCCTATCCTATCCTCTATCCTATCCTATCCTCTATCCTATCCTATCCTCTATCCTATCCTATCCTCTATCCTATCCTATCCTCTATCCTATCCTGTCCTCTATCCTATCTTATCACCTATCCTATCCTATCCTCTATCCTACCCTATCCTCTATCCTATCCTATCCTCTATCCTATCCTATCCTCTATCCTATCCTCTATCCTATCCTCTCTCCTATCCGATCCTCTATCCTATCCTGTCCTCTATCCTATCCTATCCTCTATGCTATCCTATCCTCTATCCTATCCTATGCTTTTACTAATCGTATCCTCTATTATATCCTATCCTCTATCCTATCCTATCCTCTATCCTATCCTATCCTCTATCCTATCCTGTCCTCTATCCTATCTTATGACCTATCCTATCCTATCCTCTATCCTATCCTATACTCTATCCTATCCTATCCTCTATCCTATCCAATCCTCTATCCAATCTTATCCTCTGTCCTATCCTATCCTCTATCCTATCCTATCCTCTATGCTATCCTATCCTCTATCCTATCCTATGCTCTTACTAATCCTATCCTCTATTATATCCTATCCTCTATCCTATCCTATCCTCTATCTTATCCTCTATCCTATCCTATACTCTATCCTATCCTCTATCCTATCCTATCCTCTATCGTATCCTATTCTCTATCCTATCCTATTCTCTTTCCTATCCTATCCTCTACCCTATAATACCATGTATCCTATCCTATCCTATCCTCTATCTTATGCTCTATCCTATCCTATCAACTATCCTATCCTATCCTCAATCCTATCCTATCCTGTATCATATCCTATCCTCTATCCTATCATATCCTATCCTCTATCCTATCCTCTATCCTATCCTATCCTCTATCCTATCCTATCCTCTATCCTATCCTATCCTCTATCCTATCCTATCCTCTATCCTATCCTATCCTCTATCCTATCCTATCCTCTATCCTATCCTATCCTCTATCCTATCCTATCCTCTATCCTATCCTATCCTCTATCCTATCCTATCCTCTATCCTATCCTATCCTCTATCCTATCCTATCCTCTATCCTATCCTATCCTCTATCCTATCCTATCCTCTATGCTATCCTATCCTCTATCCTATCCTATGCTTTTACTAATCCTATCCTCTATTATATCCTATCCTCTATCCTATCCTATCCTCTATCCTATCCTATCCTCTATCCTATCCTGTCCTCTATCCTATCTTATGACCTATCCTATCCTATCCTCTATCCTATCCTATACTCTATCCTATCCTATCCTCTATCCTATCCAATCCTATATCCAATCTTATCCTCTGTCCTATCCTATCCTCTATCCTATCCTATCCTCTATGCTATCCTATCCTCTATCCTATCCTATGCTCTTACTAATCCTATCCTCTATTATATCCTATCCTCTATCTTATCCTCTATCCTATCCTATACTCTATCCTATCCTCTATCCTATCCTATCCTCTATCGTATCCTATTCTCTATCCTATCCTATTCTCTTTCCTATCCTCTATCCTATCCTCCATCCTATCCTATCCTCTATCCTATCCTATTCTCTATCATATCCTATCCTCTATCCTCTCCCATCCTCAATCCTATCCTTTCCTCTATCCTATCCTCTATCCAATCCTATCCTCTATCCTATCCTATCCTCTATCCTATCCCATCATCAATCCTATCCTTTCGTCTATCCTAGGCAATCCCATATCCTATCCTCTATCATATCCTATCCTCTATCGTATCCTTTTTTCTATAATATCGTATGTTCTATCGTATCCTATCCTCTATCCTATCCTTTCCTCTATCCTATCCTCTATCCTATCCTATCCCCTATCCTATCCGATCCTCTATCCAATCCTATCCTCTATCCTATCCTGTCCTCTATCCTATCTTATCAAGTATCCTATCCTATCCTCTATCCTACCCTATCCTCTATCCTATCCTATCCTCTATCCTATCCTATCCTCTATCCTATCCTATCCTCTATCCTATCCTATCCTCTATCCTATCCTATCCTCTATCCTATCCTATCCTCTCTCCTATCCGATCCTCTATCGTATCCTATCCTCTATCCTGTCCTATCATCTATTATATCCTATCCTCTATCCTATACTATCCTCTATCCAATCTTATCCTCTATCCTATCCTATCCTCTATCCTATCCTATCCTCTATCCTATCCTATCCTCTCTCCTATCCGATCATCTATCCTATTCTATCCTCTATCCTATCCTATCCTCTATGCTATCCTATCCTCTATCCTATCCTATGCTCTTACTAATCCTATCCTCTATTATATCCTATCCTCTATCCTATCCTATCCTCTATCCTATCCTATCCTCTATCCTATCCTATCCTCTATTATATCCTATCCTCTATCCTATCCTATCCTCTATCCTATCCTATCCTCTATCCTATCCTATCCTCTATCCTATCCTATCCTCTATCCTATCCTATCCTCTATCCTATCCTATCCTCTATCCTATCCTATCCTCTATCCTATCCTATCCTCTATCCTATCCTATCCTCTATCCTATCCTATCCTCTATCCTATCCTATCCTCTATCCTATCCTATCCTCTATCCTATCCTATCCTCTACCCTATCCTATCCTCTATCCTATCCTATCCTCTCTCCTATCCTATCCTCTATCCTATCCTATCCTCTATCCTATCCTATCCTCTATCCTATCCTATCCTCTATCCTATCCTATCCTCTATCCTATCCTATCCTCTATCCTATCCTATCCTCTATCCTATCCTATCCTCTATCCTATCCTATCCTCTATCCTATCCTATCCTCTATCCTATCCTATCCTCTATCCTATCCTATCCTCTATCCTATCCTATCCTCTATCCTATCCTATCCTCTATCCTATCCTATCCTCTATCCTATCCTATCCTCTATCCTATCCTATCATCTATCCTATCCTATCCTCTATCCTATCCTATCCTCTATCCTCTCCGATCCTCTATCCTATCCTATCCTCTATCCTATCCTATCCTCTATCCTATCCTATCCTCTATCCTATCCTATCCTTTATCCTATCCTATCCTCTATCCTATCCTATCCTCTATCCTATCCTATCCTCTATCCTATCCTATCCTCTATCCTATCCTATCCTCTATCCTATCCTATCCTCTATCCTATCCTATCCTCTATCCTATCCTATCCTCTATCCTATCCTGTCCTCTATCCTATCTTATCACCTATCCTATCCTATCCTCTATCCTACCCTATCCTCTATCCTATCCTATCCTCTATCCTATCCTATCCTCTATCCTATCCTATCCTCTATGCTATCCTATCCTCTATCCTATCCTATGCTTTTACTAATCCTATCCTCTATTATATCCTATCCTCTATCCTATCCTATCCTCTATCCTATCCTATCCTCTATCCTATCCTGTCCTCTATCCTATCTTATGACCTATCCTATCCTATCCTCTATCCTATCCTATACTCTATCCTATCCTATCCTCTATCCTATCCAATCCTCTATCCAATCTTATCCCCTGTCCTATCCTATCCTCTATCCTATCCTATCCTCTATGCTATCCTATCCTCTATCCTATCCTATGCTCTTACTAATCCTATCCTCTATTATATCCTATCCTCTATCCTATCCTATCCTCTATCTTATCCTCTATCCTATCCTATACTCTATCCTATCCTCTATCCTATCCTATCCTCTATCGTATCCTATTCTCTATCCTATCCTATTCTCTTTCCTATCCTATCCTCTACCCTATAATACCATGTATCCTATCCTATCCTATCCTCTATCTTATGCTCTATCCTATCCTATCAACTATCCTATCCTATCCTCAATCCTATCCTATCCTGTATCATATCCTATCCTCTATCCTATCATATCCTATCCTCTATCCTATCCAATCCTCTATCCTATCCTCCATCCTATCCTATCCTCTATCCTATCCTATTCTCTATCATATCCTATCATCTATCCTCTCCCATCCTCAATCCTATCCTTTCCTGTATCCTATCCTCTATCCTATCCTATCCTCTTACTTATCCTATCCTCTATCCTATCCTATCCTCTATCCTATCCTATCCTCTATCCTATCAAATCCTTTCCTCTATCCTATCCTATCCTCTATCCTATCCTATCCTCTATCCTATCATATCCTCTATCCTATCCTATCCTCTATCCTATCCTATCCTCTATCCTATCCTCCATCCTATCCTATCCTCTATGCTATCCTATCCTCTATCCTATCCTATGCTCTTACTAATCCTATCCTCTATCATATCCTATAATCTATCCTATCCTATAATCTATCCTATCGTATCCTCTATCGTATCCTATCCTCTATCCTGTCCTGTCCTCTATCCTATCCTATCCTCTATCCTATACTATCCTCTATCCAATCTTATCCTCTATCCTATCCTATCCTCTATCGTATCCTATCCTCTATCCTATCCAATCCTCTATCCTATCCTCCATCCTATCCTATCCTCTATCCTATCCTATTCTCTATCATATCCTATCCTCTATCCTCTCCCATCCTCAATCCTATCCTTTCCTCTATCCTATCCTCTATCCAATCCTATCCTCTATCCTATCCTATCCTCTATCCTATCCTATCCTCTTACTTATCCTATCCTCTATCCTATCCTGTATCCTATCCTATCAACTATCCTATCCCATCCTCAATCCTATCCTATCCTCTATACTATCCTATCCTCTATCCTATCCTATCCTCTATCGTATCGTATAATCTATCCAATCCTATCCTCTATCCTATCCTATAATCTATCCTATCGTATCCTCTATCCTATCCTATCCTCTATCCTATCCCATCATCAATCCTATCCTTTCGACTACACTATCCTCTATCCTATCCTATCCTCTTACTTATCCTATCCTCTATCCTATCCTATCCTCTATCCTCTCCGATCCTCTATCCTATCCTATCCTCTATCCTATCCTATCCTCTATCCTATCCTATCCTCTATCCTATCCTATCCTCTATCCTATCCTATCCTCTATCCTATCCTATCCTCTATCCTATCCTATCCTCTATCCTATCCTATCCTCTATCCTATCCTATCCTCTATCCTATCCTATCCTCTATCCTATCCTATCCTCTATCCTATCCTATCCTCTATCCTATCCTATCCTCTATCCTATCCTATCCTCTATCCTATCCTATCCTCTATCCTATCCTATCCTCTATCCTATCCTATCCTCTATCCTATCCTATCCTCTATCCTATCCTATCCTCTATCCTATCCTATCCTCTATCCTATCCTATCCTCTATCCTATCCTATCCTCTATCCTATCCTATCCTCTATCCTATCCTATCCTCTATCCTATCCTATCCTCTATCCTATCCTATCCTCTATCCTATCCTATCCTCTATCCTACCCTATCCTCTATCCTATCCTATCCTCTATCCTATCCTATCCTCTATCCTATCCTCCATCCTATCCTATCCTCTATGCTATCCTATCCTCTATCCTATCCTATGCTCTTACTAATCCTATCCTCTATTATATCCTATCCTCTATCCTATCCTATCCTCTATCCTATCCTATCCTCTATCCTATCCTGTCCTCTATCCTATCTTGTGACCTATCCTATCCTATCCTCTATCCTATCCTATCCTCTATCCTATCCTATTCTCTATCCTATCCTGTCCTCTATCCTATCTTATGACCTATCCTATCCTATCCTCTATCCAATCTTATCCTCTGTCCTATCCTATCCTCTATCCTATCCTATCCTCTATGCTATCCTATCCTCTATCCTATCCTATGCTCTTACTAATCCTATCCTCTATTATATCCTATCCTCTATCCTATCCTATCCTCTATCCTATCCTATCCTCTATGCTATCCTATCCTCTATCCTATCCTGTGCTCTTATTAATCCTATCCTCTATCCTATCCTATCCTATCCTCTATCCTATCCTATCCTCTATCCTATCCAATCCTCTATCCTATAATATCCTCTATCCCATCCTAATCTCTATCCTATCAATCCCCTATCCTATCCTCTATCCTATCCTATCCTCAATCCTATCCCATCCTCTATCCTATCCTATCCTCAATCCTATCCAATCCCCTATCCTACCCTCTATCCTATCCTATCCTCTATCCTATCATATCCTCTATCCTATCATATCCTCTATCCTATCCTATCCTCTATCCTATCCTATCCTCTATCCCATTCTATCTTCTTTCCTATCGCATCCTCTATCCCATCCAATCCTCAATCCTATCCTATCCACTATCCTATCCTATCCTCTATCCTATAGTATCCTCAATCCTATCCTATCCTCTATCCTATCTTATCCTCCATCCTATCCTATCCTCCATCCTATCCAATCCCCTATCCTATCCTCAATCCTATCCTATCCTCATTCCTATCCTATCCTCAATCCTATCGTATCCTCTATCCTATAGTATCCTCTATCCTATCCTATCCTCTATCCTATCCTATCCTCTATCCTATCCTATCCTCTATCCTATCCTATCCTCCATCCTATCCTATCCTCTATCCTATCCTATCCTCTATCCTATCCTATCCTCTATCATATCCTATCCTCTATCCTATCCTATCCTCTCTCCTATCCGATCCTCTATCCTATCCTATCCTCTATCCTATCCTATCCTCTATGCTATCCTATCCTCTATCCTATCCTGTGCTCTTATTAATCCTATCCTCTATTATATCCTATCCTCTATCCTATCCTATCCTGTATCCTATCCTATCCTCTATCCTATCCTGTCCTCTATCCTATCCTGTCCTCTATCCTATCTTATGACCTATCCTATCCTACCCTCTATCCTATCCTATCCTCTATCCTATCCTATCCTATCCTCTATCCTATCCTATCCTCTATCCAATCTTATCCTCTATCCTATCCTATACTCTATCCTATCCTCTATCCTATCCTATTCTCTATCCTATCCTATTCTCTTTCCTATCCTATCCTCTACCCTATAATACCATGTATCCTATCCTATCCTATCCTCTATCTTATGCTCTATCCTATCGTATCAACTATCCTATCCTATCCTCAATCCTATCCTATCCTGTATCATATCCTATCCTCCATCCTATCATATCCTATCCTCTATCCTATCCAATCCTCTATCCTATCCTCCATCCTATCCTATCCTCTATCCTATCCTATTCTCTATCATATTCTATCATCTATCCACTCCCATCCTCAATCCTATCCTTTCCCGTATCCTATCCTCTATCCTATCCAATCCTCTTACTTATCCTATCCTCTATCCTATCCTATCCTCTATCCTATCCTATCCTCTATCCAATCCTATCCTCTATCCTATCCTATCCCATCATCAATCCTATCCTTTCGTCTATCCTATCCTCTATCCTATCCTATCCTATCCTATCCTCTATCTTATGCTCTATCCTAACCTATCAACTATCCTATCCTATCCTCAATCCTATCCTATCCTCTATCATATCCTATCCTCTATCCTATCCTATCCTCTATCCTATCCTATCCTATCCTCTATCCTATCCTATCCTATCCTCTATGCTATCCTATCCTCTATCCTATCCTATTCTCTTACTAATCCTATCCTCTATCATATCCTATACTCTATCCTATCCTATAATCTATCCTATCCTATCCTCTATCCAATCTTATCCTCTGTCCTATCCTATCCTCTATCCTATCCTATCCTCTATCCTATCCTATCCTCTATCCTATACTATCCTCTATCCAATCTTATCCTCTATCCTATCCTATCCTCTATCGTATCCTATCCTCTATCCTATCCAATCCTCTATCCTATCCTATCCTCTATCGTATCCTATCCTCTATCCTATCCAATCATTTATCCTATCCTCTATCCTATCCTATTCTCTATCATATCCTATTCTCTATCCTCTCCTATCCTCAATCCTATCCTTTCCTCTATCCTATCCTCTATCCAATCCTATCCTCTATCCTATCCCATCCTCTATCCTATCCCATCATCAATCCTATCCTTTCGTCTATCCTATCCTCTATCCTATCCTATCCTCTTACTTATCCTATCCTCTATCCTATCCTATCCTCTATCCTATCCTATCCTCTATTCTATCCTATCCTCTATCCTAGGCAATCCCATATCCTATCCTCTATCCTATCCTATCCTGTATCGCATCCTTTTTTTTATAATATCGTATGTTCTATCGTATCCTATCCTCTATCCTATCCTTTCCTCTATCCTATCCTCTATCCAATCCTATCCTCTATCCTATCCTATCCTCTATCCTATCCCATCATCAATCCTATCCTTTCGTCTATCCTATCCTCTATCCTATCCTATCCTCTTACTTATCCTATCCTCTATCCTATCCTCTATCCTATCCTATCAACTATCCTATCCCATCCTCAATCCTATCCTATCCTCTATCCTATCCTATCCTCTATCTTATGCTCTATCCTATACTATCAACTATCCTATCCTATCCTCAATCCTATCCTATCCTCTATCATATCCTATCCTCTATCCTATCCTATCCTCTATCCTCTCCTATCCTATCCTCTATCTTATCCTCTATGCTATCCTATCCTCTATCCTATCCCATCCTCTATCCTATCCCATCATCAATCCTATCCTGTCGTCTATCCTATCCTCTATCCTATTATATCCTCTTACTTATCCTATCCTCTATCCTATCCTATCCTCTATCCTATCCGATCCTCTATTCTATCCTATCCTCTATCCTATCCATTCCTCTATCCTATCCTCTATCCTATCCTATCCCCTATCCTATCCTATCCTCTATCCTATCCTATCCTCTATCCAATCTTATCCTCTGTCCTATCCTATCCTCTATCCTATCCTATCCTCAATCCTATCCTATCCTCTATCCTATCCTATCTTCTTATCGTATCCTATTCTCTATCCTATCCTCCATCCTATCCTATTCTCTATCCTATCCTTTCCTCCAAAATATCGTCTCTTCTATCGTATCCTATTCTCTATCCCATCCTATCCTATCCTCTATCCTATTCAATCTCATATCCTATCCTATCCTCTATCATAACCTATCCTCTATCGTATCCTATCTTCTATTGTATCCTATCCTCTATCCTATCCAATCCTCTATCCTATCCTCTATCCTATCCTCTATCCTATCCTATCCTCTATCCTATCCTATCCTCTATCCTATCCTCTATCCTATCCTATCCTCTATCCTATCCTTTCCTCTATAATATCGTCTCTTCTATCCTCTATCCTATCCTATCCTATCCTCTATCCTATCCTCTATCCTATCCTATCCTCTATCCTATCCTATCCTCCATCCTATCCTCTCCTCAATCCTATCCTATTCTCTATCCTATTCTATCCTCTATCGTATCCTATCCTCTATCCTATGCAATCCTCTATCCTATCCTCTATCCTATCCTATACTATATCCTATCCTCTCCTGAATCGTATCCTATCCTCAATCCTATCCTATCCTCCATCCTATCTTATCCTCTATCCTATCCTATCCTCAATCCTATCCTATCCTCAATCCTATCCTATCCTCTTACCGTATCCTATCTTCTATCCTATCCTCCATCCTATCCTATTCTCTATCCTATCCTTTCCTCTATAATATCGTCTCTTCTATCCTCTATCCTATCCTATCCTATCCTCTATCGTATTCTCTATCCTATCCTCTATCCTATCCTATCCTCTATCCTATCCTCTCCTCAATCCTATCCTATTCTCTATCCTATCCTATCCTCTATCCTATCCTATCCTCTATCCTATCCTCTATCCTATCCTCTATCCTATCATATCCTCTATCCTAACCTATCCTCTATCCTATCCTATCCTCAATCCTATCCTATCCTCTATCCTATCCTCTCCTCAATCCTATCCTATTCTCTATCCTATTCTATCCTCTATCCTATCCTATCCTCAATCCAATCCTATACTCTATTGTATCCTATCCTCTATCGTATCCTATCCTCTATCCTATCCAATCCTCTATCCTATCCTCTATCTTATCCTATCCTCTATCCTATCCTATCGTCTATCCTATTCAATCTCATATCCTATCCTATCCTCTATCATATCCTATCCTCTATCGTATCCTATCTTCTATCGTATCCTATCCTCTATCCTATCCAATCCTCTATCCTATCCTCTATCCTATCCTATCCTCTATCCTATCCTATCCTCAATCCTATCCTATCCTATCCTCCATCCTGTCCGATCCTCCATCCTATCCAATCCCCTATCCTATCCTCAATCCTATCCTATCCTCATTCCTATCCTATCCTCAATCCTATCCTATCCTCATTCCTATCCTATCCTCAATCCTATCGTATCCTCTATCCTATAGTATCCTCTATCCTATCCTATCCTCTCTCCTATCCTATCCTCAATCCTATCCTATCCTCAATCCTATCCTATCCTATCCTCTATCCTATCCTATCATCTATCATATCCTGTCCTCTATCCTATCCTATCCTCCATCCTATCCTCTCCTCAATAATATCCTATTCTCTATCCTATTCTATCCTCTATCATATCCTATCCTCAATCCAATCCTATACTCTATTGTATCCTAACCTCTATCGTATCCTATCCTCTATCCTATCCAATCCTCTATCCTATCCTCTATCCTATCCTATCCTATATCCTATCCTATCCTCTATCCTATTCAATCTCATATCCTATCCTATCCTCTATCATATCCTATCCTCTATCGTATGCTATCTTCTATCGTATCCTATAATCAATCCTATCCTATCCTCATTCCTATCCTATCCTCAATCCTATCCTATCCTCATTCCTATCCTATCCTCAATCCTATCGTATCCTCTATCCTATAGTATCCTCTATCCTGTCCTATCCTCTCTCCTATCCTATCCTCAATCCTATCCTATCCTCAATCCTATCCTATCCTATCCTCTATCCTATCCTATCGTCTATCATATCCTATCCTCTATCCTATCCTATCGTCTATCCTATCCTATCCTCTATCATATCCTATCCTATCCTCTATCCTATCCTATCCTCTATCCTATCCTATCCTCTATCCTATCCTATCCTCTATCCTATCCTATCATCTATCATATCCTATCCTCTATCCTATCCTTTCCTGTATAATATCGTATCTTCTATCGTGTCCTATCCACTATCCTATAATGTCCTCTATTCTATCCTGCCCTCTATCTTATCCTATCCACTATCCTATCCTATCCTCAATCCAATCCTATACTCTATCCTATCCTATCCTCTATCGTATCCTATCCTCTATCCTATCCAATCCTCTATCCTATCCTCTATCCCATCCTATCTTCTATATTATAATATTCTCTATCCTATCCTATCCTCTATCCTATCCTATCCACTATCGTATGCTCTATCCTATCCTACCCTCTGTCCTATCCAATCCTGTATCCTATCCTCTATCCTATCCTGTACTCTATTCTATCCTATCCTCTATCTTATCCTATCCACTATCCTATCCTATCCTCAATCCAATAATATACTCTATCCTATCCTATCCTCTATCCTATCCTATCCACTATCGTATGCTCTATCCTATCCTATTGTCTATCCTATCCAATCCCCTATCCTATCCTCTACCCTATCCTATCCTCTACCCTATAATACCATGTATCCTATCCTATTCTCTATCCTATCCTATCCTATCCTCTATCCTATCCTCTATCCTATCCTCTATCCTATCCTCTATCCTATCCTCTATCCTATTCTATCCTCTATCCTATCCTATACTCTATCCTATCCTATCCTCAATTCAATCCTATCCTCTATCCTATAATATCCTCTATCCTATCCTATCCTATCCTCTATCCTATCCTCTATCCTATCCTATCCTGTATCCTATCCTATCCTCAATCCTATCCTATCCTCTATCATATCCTATCCTCTATGCTATCCAATCCGCAATTCTTTCCTCTATCCTATCCTATCGTCTATCCTATCCTATCCTCCATAATATGGTATCCTCTATCCTATCCTATCCTCTATCCTGTAATATCACCTATCCAATCCTATTCTCTATCCTATCCTATCCTATTCACTATCGTATCCTATCCTCTATCCTATCCAATCCTCTATCGTATCCTCTATCCTATCCTACCCTCTATCCTATCGTATCCTCTATCCTATCCTCAATCATATCCTATCCACTATCCTATCCTATCCTCTATCCTATAATATCCTCTATCCTATCCTATCATCTATCCTATCCTATCCTAAATCCTATCCTATCCTCAATCCTATCCTATCCTGAACCCTATCCTATCCTCAACGCTATCGTATCCCGTATTCTATCCTATCCTTTATCCCATCCTATCCTCTATGCTATCCAATCCGCAATTCTTTCCTCTATCCTATCCTATCGTCTATCCTATCCTATCCTCCATAATATGGTATCCTCTATCCTATCCTATCCTCTATCCTGTAATATCATCTATCCTATCCTATTCTCTATCCTATCCTATCCTATTCACTATCGTATCCTATCCTCTATCCTATCCAATCCTCTATCGTATACTCTATCCTATCCTACCCTCTATCCTACCCTACCCTCTATCCTATCGTATCCTCTATCCTATCCTAGCCTCAATTCTATCCTATCCTCTATCCTATTCAATCTCATATCCTATCCTATCCTCTATCATATCCTATCCTCTATCGTATCCTATCTTCTATCGTATCCTATCCTCTATCCTATCCAATCCTCTATCCTATCCACTATCCTATCCCATCCTCTATCCTATCCTATCCTCAATCCTATCCTATCCTATCCTCCATCCTATCCTATCCTCCATCCTATCCAATCCCCTATCCTATCCTCAATCCTATCCTATCCTCATTCCTATCCTATCCTCAATCCTATCGTATCCTCTATCCTATAGTATCCTCTATCCTTTCCTATCCTCTATCCTATCCTATCCTCAATCCTATCCTATCCTCTTCTCTATCCTATCCTATCATCTATCATATCCTATCCTCTATCCTATCCTATCGTCTATCCTATCCTATCGTCTATCCTATCCTATCCTCTATCCTATCCTATCCTCTATCCTATCCAATTCTCTATCCTATCCTATCCTCTATCCAATCCTATCCTCTATCCTATCCTATCCTCTATCCTATCCAATTCTCTATCCTATCCTATCCTCTATCCAATCCTATCCTCTATCCTATAATATCCTCTATCCTATCCTATCCTATCCTCTATCCTATCCTCTCCTCAATCCTATCCTATCCTCTATCCTATCCTCTCCTCCATCCTATCCTATCCTCTATCCTATCCTATCCTCTATCCTATTCAATCTCATATCCTATCCTATCCTCTATCATATCCTATCCTCTATCGTATCCTATCTTCTATCGTATCCTATCCTCTATCCTATCCAATCCTCTATCCTATCCACCATCCTATCCTATCCTCTATCCTATCCTATCCTCAATCCTATCCTATCCTATCCTCCATCCTATCCTATCCTCCATCCTATCCAATCCCCTATCCTATCCTCAATCCTATCCTATCCTCATTCCTATCCTATCCTCAATCCTATCGTATCCTCTATCCTATAGTATCCTCTATCCTTTCCTATCCTCTATCCTATCCTATCCTCAATCCTATCCACTATCCTATCCTATCCTCTATCCTATCATATCCTCAATCCTATCCTATCCTATCCCCCATCCTATCCTATCCTCCATCCTATCCAATCCCCTATCCTATCCTCAATCCTATCCTATCCTCATTCCTATCCTATCCTCAATCCTATCGTATCCTCTATCCTATAGTATCCTCTATCCTTTCCTATCCTCTATCCTATAATATCCTCTATCGCATCCTAATCTCTATCCTATCAATCCCCTATCCTATCCTCTATCCTATCCTATCCTCTATCCTATCCAATTCTCTATCCTATCCTATCCTCTATCCAATCCTATCCTCAATTCAATCCTATCCTCTATCCTGTAATATCGTCTATCCTATCCTATCCTATCCTCTATCCTATCCTATCCTATCCTCTATCCTATCCTATCCTATCCTCAATCCTATCCTATCCTCTATCCTATCCTATCCTCTATCCTATCCTATCCTCTATCCTATCCTCTCCTCAATCCTATCCTATCCTCTATCCTATCCTCTATCCTATCCTCTCCTCCATCCTATCCTATCCTCTATCCTATCCTATCCTCTATCCTATTCAATCTCATATCCTATCCTATCCTCTATCATATCCTATCCTCTATCGTATCCTATCTTCTATCCTATCCTATCCTCCATAATATGGTATCCTCTATCCTATCCTATCCTCTATCCTGTAATATCATCTATCCTATCCTATTCTCTATCCTATCCTATCCTATTCACTATCGTATCCTATCCTCTATCCTATCCAATCCTCTATCGTATCCTCTATCCTATCCTACCCTCTATCCTACCCTACCCTCTATCCTATCGTATCCTCTATCCTATCCTAGCCTCAATTCTATCCTATCCTCTATCCTAACCTATCCTCTATCCTATTCAATCTCATATCCTATCCTATCCTCTATCCTATCCTATCCTCTATCCTATCCAATTCTCTATCCTATCCTATCCTCTATCCAATCCTATCCTCAATTCAATCCTATCCTCTATCCTGTAATATCGTCTATCCTATCCTATCCTATCCTCTATCCTATCCTATCCTATCCTCTATCCTATCCTATCCTATCCTCAATCCTATCCTATCCTCTATCCTATCCTATCCTCTATCCTATCCTATCCTCTATCCTATCCTCTCCTCAATCCTATCCTATCCTCTATCCTATCCTCTATCCTATCCTCTCCTCCATCCTATCCTATCCTCTATCCTATCCTATCCTCTATCCTATTCAATCTCATATCCTATCCTATCCTCTATCATATCCTATCCTCTATCGTATCCTATCTTCTATCCTATCCTATCCTCCATAATATGGTATCCTCTATCCTATCCTATCCTCTATCCTGTAATATCATCTATCCTATCCTATTCTCTATCCTATCCTATCCTATTCACTATCGTATCCTATCCTCTATCCTATCCAATCCTCTATCGTATCCTCTATCCTATCCTACCCTCTATCCTACCCTACCCTCTATCCTATCGTATCCTCTATCCTATCCTAGCCTCAATTCTATCCTATCCTCTATCCTAACCTATCCTCTATCCTATTCAATCTCATATCCTATCCTATCCTCTATCATATCCTATCCTCTATCGTATCCTATCTTCTATCGTATCCTATCCTCTATCCTATCCAATCCTCTATCCTATCCACTATCCTATCCTATCCTCTATCCTATCCTATCCTCAATCCTATCATATCCTATCCTCCATCCTATCCAATCCCCTATCCTATCCTCAATCCTATCCTATCCTCATTCCTATCCTATCCTCAATCCTATCGTATCCTCTATCCTATAGTATCCTCTATCCTTTCCTATCCTCTATCCTATCCTATCCTCAATCCTATCCTATCCTCTTCTCTATCCTATCCTATCATCTATCATATCCTATCCTCTATCCTATCCTATCGTCTATCCTATCCTATCGTCTATCCTATCCTATCCTCTATCCTATCCAATCCTCTATCCTATCCTATCCTCTATCCTATCCTATCCTCTATCCTATCCAATTCTCTATCCTATCCTATCCTCTATCCAATCCTATCCTCTATCCTATCCTATCCTCTATCCTATCCAATTCTCTATCCTATCCTATCCTCTATCCAATCCTATCCTCTATCCTATAATATCCTCTATCCTATCCTATCCTATCCTCTATCCTATCCTCTCCTCAATCCTATCCTATCCTCTATCCTATCCTCTCCTCCATCCTATCCTATCCTCTATCCTATCCTATCCTCTATCCTATTCAATCTCATATCCTATCCTATCCTCTATCATATCCTATCCTCTATCGTATCCTATCTTCTATCGTATCCTATCCTCTATCCTATCCAATCCTCTATCCTATCCACCATCCTATCCTATCCTCTATCCTATCCTATCCTCAATCCTATCCTATCCTATCCTCCATCCTATCCTATCCTCCATCCTATCCAATCCCCTATCCTATCCTCAATCCTATCCTATCCTCATTCCTATCCTATCCTCAATCCTATCGTATCCTCTATCCTACCTTATCCTCTATCCTATCCTGTCCTCTATCCTATCAAATCCACTATCCTATCTTATCCTCTATCCTATCCTGTCCTCTATTCTATCCTATCCTCTATCTTATCCTATCCACTATCCTATCTTATCCTCTGTCCTATCCTATCCTCTATCATATCCTATCCTCTATCCTATCCTATCCTCTATCCTATCCTATCCTCTATCCTATCTTATCCTCTGTCCTATCCTGTCCTCTATTCTATCATATCCTCTATCTTATCCTATCCACTATCCTATCTTATCCTCTATCCTATCCTATCCTCTATCCTATCCTATCCTCAATCGTATTCTATCCTCTATCCTATCCAATCCCCTATCCTATCCTCTGTCCTATCCTATCCTCTATCCTATCTTATCCTCTATCGTATTCTATCCTCTATCCTATCCAATCCCCTATCCTATCCTCTATTCTATCCTATCCTCTATCTTATCCTATCCACTATCCTATCTTATCCTCTATCCTATCCTATCCTCTATCATATCCTATCCTCTATCCTATCCTATCCTCTATTCTATCCTATCCTCTATCCTATCTTATCCTCTATCCTATCCTATCCTCTATCCTATCCTATCCTCTATCGTATTCTATCCTCTATCCTATCCAATCCCCTATCCTATCCTCTGTCCTATCCTATCCTCTATCCTATCCTATCCTATCCTCTATCCTATCCTATCCTTTATCCTATCCAATCTCATATCCTATCCTATCCACTATCATATCCTACCCTCTATCCTTTCCTATCCTCTATCCTATCCTATCCTCAATCCTATCCTATCCTCAATCCTATCCTATCATATTCTCTATCCTATCCTATCATCTATCATATCCTATCCTCTATCCTATCCTATCGTCTATCCTGTCCTATCCTCTATCCTATCCTATCCTCTATCCTATCCTATCCTATCCTCTATCCTATCCTCTCCTCAATCCTATCCTATCCTCTATCCTATTCTATCCTCTATCCTATCCTATCCTCAATCCAATCCTATCCTCTATCCTATAATATCCTCTATGCTATCCTATCCTCAATTCTATCATATCCTCAATTCTATCCTATCCTCTATCCTATCCTATCATTTATGAAATCCTATCCTATCCTCAATCCAATCCTATACTCTATCCTATCCTATCCTCTATCGTATGCTCCATCCTATCCTATCCTCTATCCTATCCTCAATCCTATCCTATCCACTATCCTATCCTATCCTCAATCCTATTCTATCCCCAACCATATCCTATCCTCTATCCTATCGTATCCTCTATCCTATCCTATCCTCTATCCTACCTTATCCTCTATCCTATCCTGTCCTCTATCCTATCCTATCCACTATCCTATCTTATCCTCTATCCTATCCTGTCCTCTATTCTATCCTATCCTCTATCTTATCCTATCCACTATCCTATCTTATCCTCTATCCTATCCTATCCTCTATTCTATCCTATCCTCTATCCTATCTTATCCTCTGTCCTATCCTGTCCTCTATTCTAACATATCCTCTATCTTATCCTATCCACTATCCTATCTTATCCTCTATCCTATCCTATCCTATCCTCTATCCTATCCTCTCCTCAATCCTATCCTATCCTCTATCCTATCCTCTCCTCCATCCTATCCTATCCTCTATCCTATAATATCCTCTATCCTATTCAATCTCATATCCTATCCTATCCTCTATCATATCCTATCCTCTATCGTCTCCTATCTTCTATCGTATCCTATCCTCTATCCTATCCAATCCTCTATCCTATCCACCATCCTATCCTATCCTCTATCCTATCCTATCCTCAATCCTATCCTATCCTATACTCCACCCTATCCTATCCTCTATCCTATCCTATCCTGTATCGTATCCTATCCTCTATCCTATCCAATCCTCTATCCTATCCTCTATCCTATCCTATCCTCTATCCTATCCTATCTTCTATCCTAGCCTATCCTCTATCGTATGCTCTATCATGTCCTATTCTCTATCCTATCCTATCCTCTATCCTATCCAATCCCCTATCCAATCCTCTATCCTATCCTATCCTCTACCCTATAATACCATGTATCCTATCCTATTCTCTATCCTATCCTATCCTATCCTATCCTCTATCGTATGCTCTATCCTATCCTATCCTCTATGTTATCCTTTCCTCTATAATATCGTAACTTCTATCGTATCCTATCCTCTTTCCTATCCTGTCCTCTATTCTATCCTATCTTCTATTTTATCCTATCCTCTATCCTATCCCCTCTTCTATCCTATCCTATCCTCTATCCTATCCTCTGCTCTATTATCTCCTATCCTCTATCCTATCCTATCCTCAATCCTATCCTATCCTCTTTCCTATCCTATCCTATATCCTATCCTCTTCTCTATCCTATCCTTTCCTCTATAATATCGTATCCTCTATGCTATCCTATCCTCTATCCTATTCTATCCTCTATCCTATCCTATCCTCAATCCAATCCTATACTCTATCCTATCCTATCCTCTATCGTATCCTATCCTCTATCCTATCCTCTATCCTATCCTATCCTCTATCGTATCCTATTCTCTATCCTATCCTATCCTCTATCCTATCCTATCCTCCATCGTATCCTCTATCCTATCCTCTATCCTATCCAATCCCCTATCCTATCCTCTATCCTATAATACCATGTATCCTATCTTATTCTCCATCCTATCCTATCCTATCCTATCCTCTATCGTATGCTCTATCCTATCCTATCCACTATCCTATCCTATCCTCAATCCTATTCTATCCTCTACCATATCCTATCCTCTATCCTATCGTATCCTTTCCTCTATAATATCGTATCATCTATCGTATCCTATCCTCTATCCTATCCTATCCTCTATCGTATCCCATATTCTATCCTATCCAATCCTCTATTCTATCCTCTATCCTATCCTATCCACTATCCTATCTTATCTTCTATCATATCCTATCCTCTCCTCTATCCTATCCTCTCCTCTATCCTATCTTCTCCTCTATCCTATCCTATCCTCTATCGTATTCTATCCTCTATCCTATCCAATCCACTATTCAATCCTCTATCCTATCCTATCCTCTACCCTATAATACCATGTATCCTATCCTATTCTCCATCCTATCCTATCCTATCCTATCCTCTATCGTATGCTCTATCCTATCCTATCCACTATCCTATCCTATCCTCAATCCTATTCTATCCCCTACCATATCCTATCCTCTATCCTATCGTATCCTCTATCCTATCCTATCCTCTATCCTACCTTATCCTCTATCCTATCCTGTCCTCTATTCCATCCTATCCTCTATCTTATCCTATCCACTATCCTATCTTATCTTCTATCATATCCTATCCTCTCCTCTATCCTATCCTCTTCTCTATCCTATCCTCTCCTCTATCCTATCCTATCCTCTATCGTATTCTATCCTCTATCCTATCCAATCCCCTATCCTATCCTCTGTCCTATCCTATCCTCTATAATATCGTATCTTCTATCGTATCCTATTCTCTATCCTATCCTATCCTCAATCCTATCCTATCCTCCATCCTATCCTATCCTCTATGCTATCCTATCCTCTATCATATCCTATCCTCTATCCTATCCTGTCCTCTATCGTATGCTCTATCCTATCCTATCCTGTATCCTATCCAATCCCCTATCCAATCCTCTATCCTATCCGTTCCTCTACTCTATTATATCATGTATCCTATCCTATTCTCTATCCTATCCTATCCTCAATCCTACCCTATCCTCTATCATATCCTATCCTCTATCCTATCCTATCCTCTATCCTATCCTATCCTCTATCCTATCTTATCCTCTATCCTATCCTATCCTCTATCCTATCCAATCTCATATCCTATAGTATCCTCTATCATATCCTATCCTCTATCCTATCCTATCCTCTATCGTATGCTCTATCCTGTCCTATCCTCTATCCTATCCAATCCCCTATCCAATCCTCTATCCTATTCGATCCTCTACCCTATTATACCATGTATCCTATCCTATACTCAATCCTATCCTATCCTCTATCCTATCCTATCCTCTATGCTATCCTATCCTCTATCCTATCCTATCCTCTATCCTATCCTATCCTCTATCCTATCCTATCCTCTATCCAATCCTATCCTCTATCCTATCCTATCATATCCTCTATCCTATCCTATCCTCTATCCTATCCTATCCTCTATCCTATCCTATTCTCTATCCTACCCTATCCTCTATCCTATAATATCCTCTATCCCATCCTAATCTCTATCCTATCAATCCCCTATCCTATCCTCTATCCTATCCAATTCTCTATCCTATCCTATTCTCTATCCTACCCTATCCTCTATCCTATAATATCCTCTATCCCATCCTAACCTCTATCCTATCAATCCCCTATCCTATCGTCTATCCTATCCTATCCTCTATCCTATCCAATTCTCTATCCTATCCTATCCTCTATCATATCCTATCCTCTATCCTATCCTATCCTCTATCCTATCCTATCCTCTATCCTATCCTCTCCTCAATCCTATCCTATCCTCAATCCTAACCTAACCTCTATCCTATCCTATTCTCTATCCTATCCTATCCCCTATCCTATCCTCAATCCTATCCTATCCTCAATCCTATCCTATCCTCAATCCTAACCTAACCTCTATCCTATCCTATTCTCTATCCTATCCTATCCTCTATCCTATCCTATCCTCTATCCTATCCTATCCTCTATCCTATCCTATCATCTATCCTATCCTATTCTCTATCCTATCCTATCCTCTATCCTATCCTATCCACTATCGTATGCTCTATCCTATCCAATCCCCTATCCTATCCTATTCTCTATCCTATCCTATCCTATCCTCTATCGTATGCTCTATCCTATCCTATCCTCTATCCTATCCTATCCTCTATCCTATCCTATCCTCTATCCTATCCTATCCTCTATCCTATAATATCCTCTATCCCATCCTAATCTCTATCCTATCAATCCCCTATCCTATCCTCTATCCTATCCTATCCTCTATCCTATCCTATTCTCTATCCTACCCTATCCTCTATCCTATAATATCCTCTATCCCATCCTAATCTCTATCCTATCAATCCCCTATCCTATCGTCTATCCTATCCTATCCTCTATCCTATCCAATTCTCTATCCTATCCTATCCTCTATCATATCCTATCCTCTATCCTATCCTATCCTCTATCCTATCCTATCCTCTATGCTATCCTCTCCTCAATCCTATCCTATCCTCAATCCTAACCTAACCTCTATCCTATCCTATTCTCTATCCTATCCTATCCTCTATCCTATCCTATCCTCTATCCTATCCTATCCTCTATCCTATCCTCTCCTCAATCCTATCCTATCCTGTATCCGATCCTCTATCCTACCCTCTCCTCAATCCTATCCTATCCTCTATCCTATCCTATCCTCTATCCTATTCAATCTCATATCCTATCCTATCCTCTATCATATCCTATCCTCTATCGTATCCTATCTTCTATCGTATCCTATCCTCTATCCTATCCTATCATCTATCATATCCTATCCTCTATCCTATCCTATCGTCTATCCTATCCTATCCTATCCTCTATCCTATCCTCTCCTCAATCCTATCCTATCCTTTATCCTATCCTATCCCCTATCCTATCCTCTACCCTAGAATACTATGTATCCTACCCTATTCTCTATCCTATCCTATCCTATCCTCTATCCTATCCTATTCTCTATCCTACCCTATCCTCTATCCTATAATATCCTCTATCCCATCCTAATCTCTATCCTATCAATCCCCTATCCTATCGTCTATCCTATCCTATCCTCTATCCTATCCAATTCTCTATCCTATCCTATCCTCTATCATATCCTATCCTCTATGCTATCCTATCCTCTATCCTATCCTATCCTCTATCCTATCCTCTCCTCAATCCTATCCTATCCTCAATCCTAACCTAACCTCTATCCTATCCTATTCTCTATCCTATCCTATCCCCTATCCTATCCTCAATCCTATCCTATCCTCAATCCTATCCTATCCTCAATCCTAACCTAACCTCTATCCTATCCTATTCTCTATCCTATCCTATCCTCTATCCTATCCTATCCTCTATCCTATCCTATCCTCTATCCTATCCTATCATCTATCCTATCCTATTCTCTATCCTATCCTATCCTCTATCCTATCCTATCCACTATCGTATGCTCTATCCTATCCAATCCCCTATCCTATCCTATTCTCTATCCTATCCTATCCTATCCTCTATCGTATGCTCTATCCTATCCTATCCTCTATCCTATCCTATCCTCTATCCTATCCTATCCTCTATCCTATCCTATCCTCTATCCTATAATATCCTCTATCCCATCCTAATCTCTATCCTATCAATCCCCTATCCTATCCTCTATCCTATCCTATCCTCTATCCTATCCTATTCTCTATCCTACCCTATCCTCTATCCTATAATATCCTCTATCCCATCCTAATCTCTATCCTATCAATCCCCTATCCTATCGTCTATCCTATCCTATCCTCTATCCTATCCAATTCTCTATCCTATCCTATCCTCTATCATATCCTATCCTCTATCCTATCCTATCCTCTATCCTATCCTATCCTCTATGCTATCCTCTCCTCAATCCTATCCTATCCTCAATCCTAACCTAACCTCTATCCTATCCTATTCTCTATCCTATCCTATCCTCTATCCTATCCTATCCTCTATCCTATCCTATCCTCTATCCTATCCTCTCCTCAATCCTATCCTATCCTGTATCCGATCCTCTATCCTATCCTCTCCTCAATCCTATCCTATCCTCTATCCTATCCTATCCTCTATCCTATTCAATCTCATATCCTATCCTATCCTCTATCATATCCTATCCTCTATCGTATCCTATCTTCTATCGTATCCTATCCTCTATCCTATCCTATCATCTATCATATCCTATCCTCTATCCTATCCTATCGTCTATCCTATCCTATCCTATCCTCTATCCTATCCTCTCCTCAATCCTATCCTATCCTTTATCCTATCCTATCCCCTATCCTATCCTCTACCCTAGAATACTATGTATCCTACCCTATTCTCTATCCTATCCTATCCTATCCTCTATCCTATCCTATTCTCTATCCTACCCTATCCTCTATCCTATAATATCCTCTATCCCATCCTAATCTCTATCCTATCAATCCCCTATCCTATCCTCTATCCTATCCAATTCTCTATCCTATCCTATCATCTATCATATCCTATCCTCTATCCTATCCTATCCTCAATCCTATCCTATCCTCTATCCAATCCTATCCTCTATCCTATCCTATCATTTATGCAATCCTATCCTATACTCTATACCATCCTATCATCTATGCTATCCTATCCTGAACCTTATCCTATCCAATCTCCTATCCTATCCTCTATCCTATCGTATGCTCTATCCTATCCTATCCTCTATCCTATCCAATCCCCTATCCTATCCTCTATCCTATCCAATTCTCTATCCTATCCTATTCTCTATCCTACCCTATCCTCTATCCTATAATATCCTCTATCCCATCCTAATCTCTATCCTATCAATCCCCTATCCTATCGTCTATCCTATCCTATCCTCTATCCTATCCAATTCTCTATCCTATCCTATCCTCTATCATATCCTATCCTCTATCCTATCCTATCCTCTATCCTATCCTATCCTCTATCCTATCCTCTCCTCAATCCTATCCTATCCTCAATCCTAACCTAACCTCTATCCTATCCTATTCTCTATCCTATCCTATCCTCTATCCTATCCTATCCTCTATCCTATCCTATCCTCTATCCTATCCTATCCTCTATCCTATCCTATCCTCTATCCTATCCTCTCCTCAATCCTATCATATCCTCTATCCTATCCTCTATCCTATCCTATCCTCTACCCTATCCTATCTTCTATCCTATCCTATTCTCTATCCTATCCTATCCTATGCACTATCGTATGCTCTATCCTATCCTATCCTCTATCCTATCCAATCCCCTATCCTATCCTCTACCCTACAATACCATGTATCCTATCCTATTCTGTATCCTATCCTATCCTATCCTCTATCGTATGCTCTATCCTATCCTATCCACTATCCAATCCTATACTCTATCATATCCTATCCCCTATCCTATCCTCAATCCTATCCTATCCTCAATCCTATCCTATCCTCAATCCTAACCTAACCTCTATCCTATCCTATTCTCTATCCTATCCTATCCTCTATCCTATCCTATCCTCTATCCTATCCTATCCTCTATCCTATCCTATCATCTATCCTATCCTATTCTCTATCCTATCCTATCCTCTATCCTATCCTATCCACTATCGTATGCTCTATCCTATCCAATCCCCTATCCTATCCTATTCTCTATCCTATCCTATCCTATCCTCTATCGTATGCTCTATCCTATCCTATCCTCTATCCTATCCTATCCTCTATCCTATAATATCCTCTATCCCATCCTAATCTCTATCCTATCAATCCCCTATCCTATCCTCTATCCTATCCTATCCTCTATCCTATCCTATTCTCTATCCTACCCTATCCTCTATCCTATAATATCCTCTATCCCATCCTAATCTCTATCCTATCAATCCCCTATCCTATCGTCTATCCTATCCTATCCTCTATACTATCCAATTCTCTATCCTATCCTATCCTCTATCATATCCTATCCTCTATCCTATCCTATCCTCTATCCTATCCTATCCTCTATCCTATCCTCTCCTCAATCCTATCCTATCCTCAATCCTAACCTAACCTCTATCCTATCCTATTCTATATCCTATCCTATCCTCTATCCTATCCTATCCTCTATCCTATCCTATCCTCTATCCTATCCTATCCTCTATCCTATCCTCTCCTCAATCCTATCCTATCCTCTATCCGATCCTCTATCCTATCCTCTCCTCAATCCTATCCTATCCTCTATCCTATCCTATCCTCTATCCTATTCAATCTCATATCCTATCCTATCCTCTATCATATCCTATCCTCTATCGTATCCTATCTTCTATCGTATCCTATCCTCTATCCTATCCTATCATCTATCATATCCTATCCTCTATCCTATCCTATCGTCTATCCTATCCTATCCTATCCTCTATCCTAACCTATCCTCTATCCTATAATATATTCTATCCCATCCAATCTCTATCCTATCAATCCCCTATCCTATCCTCTATCCTATCCTATCCTCTATCCTATCCAATTCTCTATCCTATCCTATCCTCTATCATATCCTATCCTCTATCCTATCCTATCCTCTATCCTATCCTATCCTCTATCCTATCCTCTATCCTATCCTCTCCTCAATCCTATCCTATCCTCAATCCTAACCTAACCTCTATCCTATCCTATTCTCTATCCTATCCTACCCTCTATCCTATCCTATCCTCTATCCTATCCTATCCTCTATCCTATCCTCTCCTCAATCCTATCCTGTCCTCTATCCTATCCTCTATCCTATCCTCTCCTCAATCCTATCCTATCCTCTATCCTATACTATCCCCTATCCTATCCTCTACCCTAGAATACTATGTATCCTATCCTATTCTCTATCCTATCCTATCCTCTATCATATCCTATCCTCTATCCTATCCTATCCTCTATCCTATCCTATCCTCTATCCTATCCTCTCCTCAATCCTATCCTATCCTCAATCCTAACCTAACCTCTATCCTATCCTATTCTCTATCCTATCCTATCCCCTATCCTATCCTCAATCCTATCCTATCCTCAATCCTATCCTATCCTCAATCCTAACCTAACCTCTATCCTATCCTATTCTCTATCCTATCCTATCCTCTATCCTATCCTATCATCTATCCTATCCTATTCTCTATCCTATCCTATCCTCTATCCTATCCTATCCACTATCGTATGCTCTATCCTATCCAATCCCCTATCCTATCCTATTCTCTATCCTATCCTATCCTATCCTCTATCGTATGCTCTATCCTATCCTATCCTCTATCCTATCCTATCCTCTATCCTATCCTATCCTCTATCCTATCCTATCCTCTATCCTATAATATCCTCTATCCCATCCTAATCTCTATCCTATCAATCCCCTATCCTATCCTCTATCCTATCCTATCCTCTATCCTATCCTATTCTCTATCCTACCCTATCCTCTATCCTATAATATCCTCTATCCCATCCTAATCTCTATCCTATCAATCCCCTATCCTATCGTCTATCCTATCCTATCCTCTATCCTATCCAATTCTCTATCCTATCCTATCCTCTATCATATCCTATCCTCTATCCTATCCTATCCTCTATCCTATCCTATCCTCTATGCTATCCTCTCCTCAATCCTATCCTATCCTCAATCCTAACCTAACCTCTATCCTATCCTATTCTCTATCCTATCCTACCCTCTATCCTATCCTATCCTCTATCCTATCCTATCCTCTATCCTATCCTCTCCTCAATCCTATCCTGTCCTCTATCCTATCCTCTATCCTATCCTCTCCTCAATCCTATCCTATCCTCTATCCTATACTATCCCCTATCCTATCCTCTACCCTAGAATACTATGTATCCTATCCTATTCTCTATCCTATCCTATCCTCTATCATATCCTATCCTCTATCCTATCCTATCCTCTATCCTATCCTATCCTCTATCCTATCCTCTCCTCAATCCTATCCTATCCTCAATCCTAACCTAACCTCTATCCTATCCTATTCTCTATCCTATCCTATCCCCTATCCTATCCTCAATCCTATCCTATCCTCTATCCTATCCAATCCCCTATCCTATCCTCTACCCTACAATACCATGTATCCTATCCTATTCTGTATCCTATCCTATCCTATCCTCTATCGTATGCTCTATCCTATCCTATCCACTATCCAATCCTATACTCTATCATATCCTATCCCCTATCCTATCCTCAATCCTATCCTATCCTCAATCCTATCCTATCCTCAATCCTAACCTAACCTCTATCCTATCCTATTCTCTATCCTATCCTATCCTCTATCCTATCCTATCCTCTATCCTATCCTATCCTCTATCCTATCCTATCATCTATCCTATCCTATTCTCTATCCTATCCTATCCTCTATCCTATCCTATCCACTATCGTATGCTCTATCCTATCCAATCCCCTATCCTATCCTATTCTCTATCCTATCCTATCCTATCCTCTATCGTATGCTCTATCCTATCCTATCCTCTATCCTATCCTATCCTCTATCCTATAATATCCTCTATCCCATCCTAATCTCTATCCTATCAATCCCCTATCCTATCCTCTATCCTATCCTATCCTCTATCCTATCCTATTCTCTATCCTACCCTATCCTCTATCCTATAATATCCTCTATCCCATCCTAATCTCTATCCTATCAATCCCCTATCCTATCGTCTATCCTATCCTATCCTCTATCCTATCCTATCCTCTATCCTATCCTCTCCTCAATCCTATCCTATCCTCAATCCTAACCTAACCTCTATCCTATCCTATTCTATATCCTATCCTATCCTCTATCCTATCCTATCCTCTATCCTATCCTATCCTCTATCCTATCCTATCCTCTATCCTATCCTCTCCTCAATCCTATCCTATCCTCTATCCGATCCTCTATCCTATCCTCTCCTCAATCCTATCCTATCCTCTATCCTATCCTATCCTCTATCCTATTCAATCTCATATCCTATCCTATCCTCTATCATATCCTATCCTCTATCGTATCCTATCTTCTATCGTATCCTATCCTCTATCCTATCCTATCATCTATCATATCCTATCCTCTATCCTATCCTATCGTCTATCCTATCCTATCCTATCCTCTATCCTAACCTATCCTCTATCCTATAATATATTCTATCCCATCCAATCTCTATCCTATCAATCCCCTATCCTATCCTCTATCCTATCCTATCCTCTATCCTATCCAATTCTCTATCCTATCCTATCCTCTATCATATCCTATCCTCTATCCTATCCTATCCTCTATCCTATCCTATCCTCTATCCTATCCTCTATCCTATCCTCTCCTCAATCCTATCCTATCCTCAATCCTAACCTAACCTCTATCCTATCCTATTCTCTATCCTATCCTACCCTCTATCCTATCCTATCCTCTATCCTATCCTATCCTCTATCCTATCCTCTCCTCAATCCTATCCTGTCCTCTATCCTATCCTCTATCCTATCCTCTCCTCAATCCTATCCTATCCTCTATCCTATACTATCCCCTATCCTATCCTCTACCCTAGAATACTATGTATCCTATCCTATTCTCTATCCTATCCTATCCTCTATCATATCCTATCCTCTATCCTATCCTATCCTCTATCCTATCCTATCCTCTATCCTATCCTCTCCTCAATCCTATCCTATCCTCAATCCTAACCTAACCTCTATCCTATCCTATTCTCTATCCTATCCTATCCCCTATCCTATCCTCAATCCTATCCTATCCTCAATCCTATCCTATCCTCAATCCTAACCTAACCTCTATCCTATCCTATTCTCTATCCTATCCTATCCTCTATCCTATCCTATCATCTATCCTATCCTATTCTCTATCCTATCCTATCCTCTATCCTATCCTATCCACTATCGTATGCTCTATCCTATCCAATCCCCTATCCTATCCTATTCTCTATCCTATCCTATCCTATCCTCTATCGTATGCTCTATCCTATCCTATCCTCTATCCTATCCTATCCTCTATCCTATCCTATCCTCTATCCTATCCTATCCTCTATCCTATAATATCCTCTATCCCATCCTAATCTCTATCCTATCAATCCCCTATCCTATCCTCTATCCTATCCTATCCTCTATCCTATCCTATTCTCTATCCTACCCTATCCTCTATCCTATAATATCCTCTATCCCATCCTAATCTCTATCCTATCAATCCCCTATCCTATCGTCTATCCTATCCTATCCTCTATCCTATCCAATTCTCTATCCTATCCTATCCTCTATCATATCCTATCCTCTATCCTATCCTATCCTCTATCCTATCCTATCCTCTATGCTATCCTCTCCTCAATCCTATCCTATCCTCAATCCTAACCTAACCTCTATCCTATCCTATTCTCTATCCTATCCTATCCTCTATCCTATCCTATCCTCTATCCTATCCTATCCTCTATCCTATCCTCTCCTCAATCCTATCCTATCCTGTATCCGATCCTCTATCCTATCCTCTCCTCAATCCTATCCTATCCTCTATCCTATCCTATCCTCTATCCTATTCAATCTCATATCCTATCCTATCCTCTATCATATCCTATCCTCTATCGTATCCTATCTTCTATCGTATCCTATCCTCTATCCTATCCTATCATCTATCATATCCTATCCTCTATCCTATCCTATCGTCTATCCTATCCTATCCTATCCTCTATCCTATCCTCTCCTCAATCCTATCCTATCCTTTATCCTATCCTATCCCCTATCCTATCCTCTACCCTAGAATACTATGTATCCTACCCTATTCTCTATCCTATCCTATCCTATCCTCTATCCTATCCTATTCTCTATCCTACCCTATCCTCTATCCTATAATATCCTCTACCCCATCCTAATCTCTATCCTATCAATCCCCTATCCTATCCTCTATCCTATCCAATTCTCTATCCTATCCTATCATCTATCATATCCTATCCTCTATCCTATCCTATCCTCAATCCTATCCTATCCTCTATCCAATCCTATCCTCTATCCTATCCTATCATTTATGCAATCCTATCCTATACTCTATACCATCCTATCATCTATGCTATCCTATCCTGAACCTTATCCTATCCAATCTCCTATCCTATCCTCTATCCTATCGTATGCTCTATCCTATCCTATCCTCTATCCTATCCAATCCCCTATCCTATCCTCTATCCTATCCAATTCTCTATCCTATCCTATTCTCTATCCTACCCTATCCTCTATCCTATAATATCCTCTATCCCATCCTAATCTCTATCCTATCAATCCCCTATCCTATCGTCTATCCTATCCTATCCTCTATCCTATCCAATTCTCTATCCTATCCTATCCTCTATCATATCCTATCCTCTATCCTATCCTATCCTCTATCCTATCCTATCCTCTATCCTATCCTCTCCTCAATCCTATCCTATCCTCAATCCTAACCTAACCTCTATCCTATCCTATTCTCTATCCTATCCTATCCTCTATCCTATCCTATCCTCTATCCTATCCTATCCTCTATCCTATCCTATCCTCTATCCTATCCTATCCTCTATCCTATCCTCTCCTCAATCCTATCATATCCTCTATCCTATCCTCTATCCTATCCTATCCTCTACCCTATCCTATCTTCTATCCTATCCTATTCTCTATCCTATCCTATCCTATGCACTATCGTATGCTCTATCCTATCCTATCCTCTATCCTATCCAATCCCCTATCCTATCCTCTACCCTACAATACCATGTATCCTATCCTATTCTGTATCCTATCCTATCCTATCCTCTATCGTATGCTCTATCCTATCCTATCCACTATCCAATCCTATACTCTATCATATCCTATCCCCTATCCTATCCTCAATCCTATCCTATCCTCAATCCTATCCTATCCTCAATCCTAACCTAACCTCTATCCTATCCTATTCTCTATCCTATCCTATCCTCTATCCTATCCTATCCTCTATCCTATCCTATCCTCTATCCTATCCTATCATCTATCCTATCCTATTCTCTATCCTATCCTATCCTCTATCCTATCCTATCCACTATCGTATGCTCTATCCTATCCAATCCCCTATCCTATCCTATTCTCTATCCTATCCTATCCTATCCTCTATCGTATGCTCTATCCTATCCTATCCTCTATCCTATCCTATCCTCTATCCTATAATATCCTCTATCCCATCCTAATCTCTATCCTATCAATCCCCTATCCTATCCTCTATCCTATCCTATCCTCTATCCTATCCTATTCTCTATCCTACCCTATCCTCTATCCTATAATATCCTCTATCCCATCCTAATCTCTATCCTATCAATCCCCTATCCTATCGTCTATCCTATCCTATCCTCTATCCTATCCAATTCTCTATCCTATCCTATCCTCTATCATATCCTATCCTCTATCCTATCCTATCCTCTATCCTATCCTATCCTCTATCCTATCCTCTCCTCAATCCTATCCTATCCTCAATCCTAACCTAACCTCTATCCTATCCTATTCTATATCCTATCCTATCCTCTATCCTATCCTATCCTCTATCCTATCCTATCCTCTATCCTATCCTATCCTCTATCCTATCCTCTCCTCAATCCTATCCTATCCTCTATCCGATCCTCTATCCTATCCTCTCCTCAATCCTATCCTATCCTCTATCCTATCCTATCCTCTATCCTATTCAATCTCATATCCTATCCTATCCTCTATCATATCCTATCCTCTATCGTATCCTATCTTCTATCGTATCCTATCCTCTATCCTATCCTATCATCTATCATATCCTATCCTCTATCCTATCCTATCGTCTATCCTATCCTATCCTATCCTCTATCCTAACCTATCCTCTATCCTATAATATATTCTATCCCATCCAATCTCTATCCTATCAATCCCCTATCCTATCCTCTATCCTATCCTATCCTCTATCCTATCCAATTCTCTATCCTATCCTATCCTCTATCATATCCTATCCTCTATCCTATCCTATCCTCTATCCTATCCTATCCTCTATCCTATCCTCTCCTCAATCCTATCCTGTCCTCTATCCTATCCTCTATCCTATCCTCTCCTCAATCCTATCCTATCCTCTATCCTATACTATCCCCTATCCTATCCTCTACCCTAGAATACTATGTATCCTATCCTATTCTCTATCCTATCCTATCCTATCCTCTATCCTATCCTATTCTCTATCCTACCCTATCCTCTATCCTATAATATCCTGTATCCCATCCTAACCTCTATCCTATCAATCCTCTATCCTATCCTCTCCTCAATCCTATCCTATAATCTATCCTATCCTATCCTCTATCCTATCCTGTACTCTATTCTATCCTATCCTCTATCCTATTCTATCCTCTATCCTATCCTATCCTCAATCCAATCCTATACTCTATCCTATCCTATCCTCTATCGTATCCTATCCACTATCCTATGCTATCCTCAAACCTATCCTATCCTCTATCATATCCTATCCTCTATCCTATCCTATCCTCTATCCTATCCTATCCTTTATCCTATCCAATCCCCTATCCTATCCTCTACCCTAGAATACCATGTATCCTATCCTACTCTCTATCCTATCCTATCCTATCCTCTATCCTATCCTATCCTCTATCCTATCCAATCCCCTATCCTATCCTCTACCCTAGAATACCATGTATCCTATCCTACTCTCTATCCTATCCTATCCTATCCTCTATCTTATCCTATCCTCTATCCTATCCTATCCTCTATCCTATAATATCCTCTATCCCATCCTAATCTCTATCCTATCAATCCCCTATCCTATCCTCTATCCTATCCTATCCTCTATCCTATCCAATTCTCTATCCTATCCTATCCTCTATCATATCCTATCCTCTATCCTATCCTATCCTCAATCCTATCCTATCCTCTATCCTATCCTATCCTCTATCCTATCCTGTACTCTATTCTATCCTATGCTCTATCTTATCCTATCCACTATCCTATCCTATCCTCAATCCAATCCTATCCTCTATCCTATAATATCCTCTATCGTATCCTATCCACTATCCTATCCTATCCTCAATCCTATCCTATCCTCTATCATATCCTATCCTCTATCCTATCCTATCCTCTACCCTGTCCTATCCTCTATCGTATTCTATCCTCTATCCTATCCAATCCGCTATTATATCCTCTGTCCTATCCTATCCTCTATCCTATCCTTTCCTCTATAATATAGTATCTTCTTTCCCATCCTATCCTCAATCCTATCCTATCCACTATCCAATCCTATCCTCTAGCCTATAATATCCTCTATCCTATCCTATCCTATCCTCCATCCTATCCTATCCTCTATCCTATCCAATCCCCTATTCTATCCTCAATCCTATCCTATCCTCATTCCTATCCTACTCTCTATCCTATCCTATCCTATCCTCTACCCTATAATATCCTCTATCCCATCCTAATCTCTATCCTATCAATCCCCTATCCTATCATCTATCCTATCCTATCCTCTATCCTATCCAATTCTCTATCCTATCCTATCCTCTATCATATCCTATCCTCTATCCTATCCTATCCTCAATCCTATCCTATCCTCTATCCTATCCTATCCTCTATCCTATCCAATAATCTATCCAATCCTATCGTGTATTATATCCTATCCTTTTCCTATCCTCTATCATATCGTATCCTCTATCCTACCCTATCGTCTATCCTATTCTATCCTCTATCCTATTTAATGCCCTATCCTATCCTCAATCCTATCCCATCCTCTATCCCATCCTATCCTCAATCCTATCCTATCCACTATCCAATCCTATCCTCTATCCTATCCTATCCTCAATCCTATCCTATCCTCTATCCTATCCTATCCTCTATCCTATCCTGTACTCTTTTCTATCCCATCCTCTATCTTATCCTATCCACTATCCTATCCTATCCTCAATCCAATCCTATACTCTATCCTATCCTATCCTCTATCGTATCCTATCCACTACCCTATCCTATCCTCAATCCTATCCTATCCTCTATCATATCCTATCCTCTATCCTATCCTATCCTCTATCCTATCCTATCCTCTATCGTATTCTATCCTCTATCCTATCCAATCCCCTATTATATCCTCTATCCTATCCTATCCTCTATCCTATCCTTTCCTCTATAATATAGTATCTTCTATCCTATCCTATTCTCTATCCTATCCTATCCTCTATCCTATCCTATCCTCTATCCTACCCTATCCTCTATCCTATAATATCCTCTATCCTATCCTATCCTCTATCCTATCCAATAATCTATCCAATCCTATCGTGTATTATATCCTATCCTTTTCCTATCCTCTATCATATCGTATCATCTATCCTACCCTATCATCTATCCTATTCTATCCTCTATCCTATTTAATGCCCTATCCTATCCTCAATCCTATCCCATCCTCTATCCCATCCTATCCTCAATACTATCCTATCCACTATCCAATCCTATCCTCTATCCTATAATATCCTCTATCCAATCCTATCCTATCCTCTATCCTATCCTATCCTCCATCCCATCCTATCCTCCATCCTATCCAATCCCCTATTCTATCCTCAATCCTATCCTATCCTCATTCCTATCCTATCCTCTATCCTATCCTATCCTCTATCCTATCGTATCCTCAATCCTATCCTATCCTCTATCCTATCCAATCCTGTATCCTATACTCTATCCTATCCTATCCTCTATCGTATCCTATCCACTATCCTATCCTATCCTCAATCCTATCCTATCCTCTATCATATCCTATCCTCTATCCTATCCTATCCTCTATCCTATCCTATCCTCTATCCTATCCAATCCCCTATCCTATCCTCTACCCTAGAATACCATGTATCCTATCCTACTCTCTATCCTATCCTATCCTATCCTCTATCTTATCCTATCCTCTATCCTATCCTATCCTCTATCCTATAATATCCTCTATCCCATCCTAATCTCTATCCTATCAATCCCCTATCCTATCCTCTGTCCTATCCTATCCTCTATCCTATCCAATTCTCTATCCTATCCTATCCTCTATCATATCCTATCCTCTATCCTATCCTATCCTCAATCCTATCCTATCCTCTATCCTATCCTATCCTCTATCCTACCCTATCCTCTATCCTATAATATCCTCTATCGTATCCTATCCACTATCCTATCCTATCCTCAATCCTATCCTATCCTCTATCATATCCTATCCTCTATCCTATCCTATCCTCTACCCTGTCCTATCCTCTATCGTATTCTATCCTCTATCCTATCCAATCCGCTATTATATCCTCTGTCCTATCCTATCCTCTATCCTATCCTTTCCTCTATAATATAGTATCTTCTATCCCATCCTATCCTCAATCCTATCCTATCCACTATCCAATCCTATCCTCTAGCCTATAATATCCTCTATCCTATCCTATCCTCTATCCTATCCTATCCTCCATCCTATCCTATCCTCTATCCTATCCAATCCCCTATTCTATCCTCAATCCTATCCTATCCTCATTCCTATCCTACTCTCTATCCTATCCTATCCTATCCTCTATCTTATCCTATCCTCTATCCTATCCTATCCTCTACCCTATAATATCCTCTATCCCATCCTAATCTCTATCCTATCAATCCCCTATCCTATCCTCTATCCTATCCTATCCTCTATCCTATCCAATTCTCTATCCTATCCTATCCTCTATCATATCCTATCCTCTATCCTATCCTATCCTCAATCCTATCCTATCCTCTATCCTATCCTATCCTCTATCCTATCCAATAATCTATCCAATCCTATCGTGTATTATATCCTATCCTTTTCCTATCCTCTATCATATCGTATCCTCTATCCTACCCTATCGTCTATCCTATTCTATCCTCTATCCTATTTAATGCCCTATCCTATCCTCAATCCTATCCCATCCTCTATCCCATCCTATCCTCAATCCTATCCTATCCACTATCCAATCCTATCCTCTATCCTATAATATCCTCAATCCTATCCTATCCTCTATCCTATCCTATCCTCTATCCTATCCTGTACTCTTTTCTATCCCATCCTCTATCTTATCCTATCCACTATCCTATCCTATCCTCAATCCAATCCTATACTCTATCCTATCCTATCCTCTATCGTATCCTATCCACTACCCTATCCTATCCTCAATCCTATCCTATCCTCTATCATATCCTATCCTCTATCCTATCCTATCCTCTATCCTATCCTATCCTCTATCGTATTCTATCCTCTATCCTATCCAATCCCCTATTATATCCTCTATCCTATCCTATCCTCTATCCTATCCTTTCCTCTATAATATAGTATCTTCTATCCTATCCTATTCTCTATCCTATCCTATCCTCTATCCTATCCTATCCTCTATCCTACCCTATCCTCTATCCTATAATATCCTCTATCCTATCCAATAATCTATCCAATCCTATCGTGTATTATATCCTATCCTTTTCCTATCCTCTATCATATCGTATCATCTATCCTACCCTATCGTCTATCCTATTCTATCCTCTATCCTATTTAATGCCCTATCCTATCCTCAATCCTATCCCATCCTCTATCCCATCCTATCCTCAATACTATCCTATCCACTATCCAATCCTATCCTCTATCCTATAATATCCTCTATCCAATCCTATCCTATCCTCTATCCTATCCTATCCTCCATCCCATCCTATCCTCCATCCTATCCAATCCCCTATTCTATCCTCAATCCTATCCTATCCTCATTCCTATCCTATCCTCTATCCTATCCTATCCTCTATCCTATCGTATCCTCAATCCTATCCTATCCTCTATCCTATCCAATCCTGTATCCTATACTCTATCCTATCCTATCCTCTATCGTATCCTATCCACTATCCTATCCTATCCTCAATCCTATCCTAT
>NW_027489363.1:0-12500 GCF_050948215.1 Halictus rubicundus
TATGATACATATTGTTAGAAACCGTCTATATTACAGTGATATCACGTCGAAAATCGTCTAGGACCGATACGGAAAAAGTTTCCTCTTAGCGGTGGGACTTAGAAAAATTTCCAGAGTTTTGTCGACGGAGTAGCACATCCGTCCATTATTTGCTAATAACTCGATAAATAATAATTGTAGCGAGTTTGGTGTTATGACATATATTGTTAGAAACCGTCTATATTACAGTGATATCACGTCGAAAATCGTCTAGGACCGATAGGGAAAAAGTTTCCTCTTGGCGGTGGGACTTAGAAAAATTTCCAGAGTTTTGTCGACGGAGTAGCACATCCGTCCATTATTTGCTAATAACTCGATAAATAATAATTGTAGCGAGTTTGGTGTTATGATATATATTGTTAGAAACCGTCTATATTACAGTGATATCACGTCGAAAATCGTCTAGGACCGATAGGGAAAAAGTTTCCTCTTGGCGGTGGGGACTTAGAAAAATTTTCGTCGAACGTCCGACGGAGTAGTACATCCGTCCATTATTTGCTAATAACTCGATAAATAATAATTGTAGCGAGTTTGGTGTTATGATATATATTGTTAGAAACCGTCTATATTACAGTGATATCACGTCGAAAATCGTCTAGGACCGATACGGAAAAAGTTTCCTCTTAGCGGTGGGACTTAGAAAAATTTCCAGAGTTTTGTCGACGGAGTAGCACATCCGTCCATTATTTGCTAATAACTCGATAAATAATAATTGTAGCGAGTTTGGTGTTATGATATATATTGTTAGAAACCGTCTATATTACAGTGATATCACGTCGAAAATCGTCTAGGACCGATAGGAAAAAGTTTCCTCTTGGCGGTGGGACTTAGAAAAATTTTCGTCGAACGTCCGACGAAGTAGCACATCCGTCCATTATTTGCTAATAACTCGATAAATAATAATTGTAGCGAGTTTGGTGTTATGATATATATTGTTAGAAACCGTCTATATTACAGTGATATCACGTCGAAAATCGTCTAGGACCGATAGGGAAAAAGTTTCCTCTTGGCGGTGGGACTTAGAAAAATTTCCAGAGTTTTGTCGACGGAGTAGCACATCCGTCCATTATTTGCTAATAACTCGATAAATAATAATTGTAGCGAGTTTGGTGTTATGATATATATTGTTAGAAACCGTCTATATTACAGTGATATCACGTCGAAAATCGTCTAGGACCGATAGGGAAAAAGTTCCTCTTGGCGGTGGGACTTAGAAAAATTTCCAGAGTTTTGTCGACGGAGTAGCACATCCGTCCATTATTTGCTAATAACTCGATAAATAATAATTGTAGCGAGTTTGGTGTTATGACATATATTGTTAGAAACCGTCTATATTACAGTGATATCACGTCGAAAATCGTCTAGGACCGATAGGGAAAAAGTTTCCTCTTGGCGGTGGGACTTAGAAAAATTTTCGTCGAACGTCCGACGGAGTAGCACATCCGTCCATTATTTGCTAATAACTCGATAAATAATAATTGTAGCGAGTTTGGTGTTATGATATATATTGTTAGAAACCGTCTATATTACAGTGATATCACGTCGAAAATCGTCTAGGACCGATAGGGAAAAAGTTTCCTCTTGGCGGTGGGACTTAGAAAAATTTCCAGAGTTTTGTCGACGGAGTAGCACATCCGTCCATTATTTGCTAATAACTCGATAAATAATAATTGTAGCGAGTTTGGTGTTATGATATATATTGTTAGAAACCGTCTATATTACAGTGATATCACGTCGAAAATCGTCTAGGACCGATAGGGAAAAAGTTTCCTCTTGGCGGTGGGACTTAGAAAAATTTTCGTCGAACGTCCGACGGAGTAGCACATCCGTCCATTATTTGCTAATAACTCGATAAATAATAATTGTAGCGAGTTTGGTGTTATGATACATATTGTTAGAAACCGTCTATATTACAGTGATATCACGTCGAAAATCGTCTAGGACCGATACGGAAAAAGTTTCCTCTTAGCGGTGGGACTTAGAAAAATTTCCAGAGTTTTGTCGACGGAGTAGCACATCCGTCCATTATTTGCTAATAACTCGATAAATAATAATTGTAGCGAGTTTGGTGTTATGATATATATTGTTAGAAACCGTCTATATTACAGTGATATCACGTCGAAAATCGTCTAGGACCGATAGGGAAAAAGTTTCCTCTTGGCGGTGGGACTTAGAAAAATTTCCAGAGTTTTGTCGACGGAGTAGCACATCCGTCCATTATTTGCTAATAACTCGATAAATAATAATTGTAGCGAGTTTGGTGTTATGATATATATTGTTAGAAACCGTCTATATTACAGTGATATCACGTCGAAAATCGTCTAGGACCGATACGGAAAAAGTTTCCTCTTAGCGGTGGGACTTAGAAAAATTTCCAGAGTTTTGTCGACGGAGTAGCACATCCGTCCATTATTTGCTAATAACTCGATAAATAATAATTGTAGCGAGTTTGGTGTTATGATATATATTGTTAGAAACCGTCTATATTACAGTGATATCACGTCGAAAATCGTCTAGGACCGATAGGGAAAAAGTTTCCTCTTGGCGGTGGGACTTAGAAAAATTTTCGTCGAACGTCCGACGGAGTAGCACATCCGTCCATTATTTGCTAATAACTCGATAAATAATAATTGTAGCGAGTTTGGTGTTATGATATATATTGTTAGAAACCGTCTATATTACAGTGATATCACGTCGAAAATCGTCTAGGACCGATAGGGAAAAAGTTTCCTCTTGGCGGTGGGACTTAGAAAAATTTTCGTCGAACGTCCGACGGAGTAGCACATCCGTCCATTATTTGCTAATAACTCGATAAATAATAATTGTAGCGAGTTTGGTGTTATGATACATATTGTTAGAAACCGTCTATATTACAGTGATATCACGTCGAAAATCGTCTAGGACCGATACGGAAAAAGTTTCCTCTTAGCGGTGGGACTTAGAAAAATTTCCAGAGTTTTGTCGACGGAGTAGCACATCCGTCCATTATTTGCTAATAACTCGATAAATAATAATTGTAGCGAGTTTGGTGTTATGATATATATTGTTAGAAACCGTCTATATTACAGTGATATCACGTCGAAAATCGTCTAGGACCGATACGGAAAAAGTTTCCTCTTAGCGGTGGGACTTAGAAAAATTTCCAGAGTTTTGTCGACGGAGTAGCACATCCGTCCATTATTTGCTAATAACTCGATAAATAATAATTGTAGCGAGTTTGGTGTTATGACATATATTGTTAGAAACCGTCTATATTACAGTGATATCACGTCGAAAATCGTCTAGGACCGATACGGAAAAAGTTTCCTCTTAGCGGTGGGACTTAGAAAAATTTCCAGAGTTTTGTCGACGGAGTAGCACATCCGTCCATTATTTGCTAATAACTCGATAAATAATAATTGTAGCGAGTTTGGTGTTATGATATATATTGTTAGAAACCGTCTATATTACAGTGATATCACGTCGAAAATCGTCTAGGACCGATAGGGAAAAAGTTTCCTCTTGGCGGTGGGACTTAGAAAAATTTCCAGAGTTTTGTCGACGGAGTAGCACATCCGTCCATTATTTGCTAATAACTCGATAAATAATAATTGTAGCGAGTTTGGTGTTATGATATATATTGTTAGAAACCGTCTATATTACAGTGATATCACGTCGAAAATCGTCTAGGACCGATAGGGAAAAAGTTTCCTCTTGGCGGTGGGACTTAGAAAAATTTTCGTCGAACGTCCGACGGAGTAGCACATCCGTCCATTATTTGCTAATAACTCGATAAATAATAATTGTAGCGAGTTTGGTGTTATGATACATATTGTTAGAAACCGTCTATATTACAGTGATATCACGTCGAAAATCGTCTAGGACCGATACGGAAAAAGTTTCCTCTTAGCGGTGGGACTTAGAAAAATTTCCAGAGTTTTGTCGACGGAGTAGCACATCCGTCCATTATTTGCTAATAACTCGATAAATAATAATTGTAGCGAGTTTGGTGTTATGATATATATTGTTAGAAACCGTCTATATTACAGTGATATCACGTCGAAAATCGTCTAGGACCGATAGGGAAAAAGTTTCCTCTTGGCGGTGGGACTTAGAAAAATTTCCAGAGTTTTGTCGACGGAGTAGCACATCCGTCCATTATTTGCTAATAACTCGATAAATAATAATTGTAGCGAGTTTGGTGTTATGATATATATTGTTAGAAACCGTCTATATTACAGTGATATCACGTCGAAAATCGTCTAGGACCGATACGGAAAAAGTTTCCTCTTAGCGGTGGGACTTAGAAAAATTTCCAGAGTTTTGTCGACGGAGTAGCACATCCGTCCATTATTTGCTAATAACTCGATAAATAATAATTGTAGCGAGTTTGGTGTTATGACATATATTGTTAGAAACCGTCTATATTACAGTGATATCACGTCGAAAATCGTCTAGGACCGATACGGAAAAAGTTTCCTCTTAGCGGTGGGACTTAGAAAAATTTCCAGAGTTTTGTCGACGGAGTAGCACATCCGTCCATTATTTGCTAATAACTCGATAAATAATAATTGTAGCGAGTTTGGTGTTATGATATATATTGTTAGAAACCGTCTATATTACAGTGATATCACGTCGAAAATCGTCTAGGACCGATAGGGAAAAAGTTTCCTCTTGGCGGTGGGACTTAGAAAAATTTTCGTCGAACGTCCGACGGAGTAGCACATCCGTCCATTATTTGCTAATAACTCGATAAATAATAATTGTAGCGAGTTTGGTGTTATGATACATATTGTTAGAAACCGTCTATATTACAGTGATATCACGTCGAAAATCGTCTAGGACCGATACGGAAAAAGTTTCCTCTTAGCGGTGGGACTTAGAAAAATTTCCAGAGTTTTGTCGACGGAGTAGCACATCCGTCCATTATTTGCTAATAACTCGATAAATAATAATTGTAGCGAGTTTGGTGTTATGATATATATTGTTAGAAACCGTCTATATTACAGTGATATCACGTCGAAAATCGTCTAGGACCGATACGGAAAAAGTTTCCTCTTAGCGGTGGGACTTAGAAAAATTTCCAGAGTTTTGTCGACGGAGTAGCACATCCGTCCATTATTTGCTAATAACTCGATAAATAATAATTGTAGCGAGTTTGGTGTTATGATATATATTGTTAGAAACCGTCTATATTACAGTGATATCACGTCGAAAATCGTCTAGGACCGATAGGGAAAAAGTTTCCTCTTAGCGGTGGGACTTAGAAAAATTTTCGTCGAACGTCCGACGGAGTAGTACATCCGTCCATTATTTGCTAATAACTCGATAAATAATAATTGTAGCGAGTTTGGTGTTATGATATATATTGTTAGAAACCGTCTATATTACAGTGATATCACGTCGAAAATCGTCTAGGACCGATAGGGAAAAAGTTTCCTCTTGGCGGTGGGACTTAGAAAAATTTCCAGAGTTTTGTCGACGGAGTAGCACATCCGTCCATTATTTGCTAATAACTCGATAAATAATAATTGTAGCGAGTTTGGTGTTATGATATATATTGTTAGAAACCGTCTATATTACAGTGATATCACGTCGAAAATCGTCTAGGACCGATAGGGAAAAAGTTTCCTCTTGGCGGTGGGACTTAGAAAAATTTCCAGAGTTTTGTCGACGGAGTAGCACATCCGTCCATTATTTGCTAATAACTCGATAAATAATAATTGTAGCGAGTTTGGTGTTATGATATATATTGTTAGAAACCGTCTATATTACAGTGATATCACGTCGAAAATCGTCTAGGACCGATAGGGAAAAAGTTTCCTCTTGGCGGTGGGACTTAGAAAAATTTTCGTCGAACGTCCGACGGAGTAGCACATCCGTCCATTATTTGCTAATAACTCGATAAATAATAATTGTAGCGAGTTTGGTGTTATGATATATATTGTTAGAAACCGTCTATATTACAGTGATATCACGTCGAAAATCGTCTAGGACCGATAGGGAAAAAGTTTCCTCTTGGCGGTGGGACTTGGAAAAATTTCCAGAGTTTTGTCGACGGAGTAGCACATCCGTCCATTATTTGCTAATAACTCGATAAATAATAATTGTAGCGAGTTTGGTGTTATGATATATATTGTTAGAAACCGTCTATATTACAGTGATATCACGTCGAAAATCGTCTAGGACCGATAGGGAAAAAGTTTCCTCTTGGCGGTGGGACTTAGAAAAATTTTCGTCGAACGTCCGACGGAGTAGCACATCCGTCCATTATTTGCTAATAACTCGATAAATAATAATTGTAGCGAGTTTGGTGTTATGATATATATTGTTAGAAACCGTCTATATTACAGTGATATCACGTCGAAAATCGTCTAGGACCGATAGGGAAAAAGTTTCCTCTTGGCGGTGGGACTTAGAAAAATTTCCAGAGTTTTGTCGACGGAGTAGCACATCCGTCCATTATTTGCTAATAACTCGATAAATAATAATTGTAGCGAGTTTGGTGTTATGATATATATTGTTAGAAACCGTCTATATTACAGTGATATCACGTCGAAAATCGTCTAGGACCGATAGGGAAAAAGTTTCCTCTTGGCGGTGGGACTTAGAAAAATTTCCAGAGTTTTGTCGACGGAGTAGCACATCCGTCCATTATTTGCTAATAACTCGATAAATAATAATTGTAGCGAGTTTGGTGTTATGATATATATTGTTAGAAACCGTCTATATTACAGTGATATCACGTCGAAAATCGTCTAGGACCGATAGGGAAAAAGTTTCCTCTTGGCGGTGGGACTTAGAAAAATTTTCGTCGAACGTCCGACGGAGTAGCACATCCGTCCATTATTTGCTAATAACTCGATAAATAATAATTGTAGCGAGTTTGGTGTTATGATATATATTGTTAGAAACCGTCTATATTACAGTGATATCACGTCGAAAATCGTCTAGGACCGATAGGGAAAAAGTTTCCTCTTGGCGGTGGGACTTAGAAAAATTTCCAGAGTTTTGTCGACGGAGTAGCACATCCGTCCATTATTTGCTAATAACTCGATAAATAATAATTGTAGCGAGTTTGGTGTTATGATATATATTGTTAGAAACCGTCTATATTACAGTGATATCACGTCGAAAATCGTCTAGGACCGATAGGGAAAAAGTTTCCTCTTGGCGGTGGGACTTAGAAAAATTTTCGTCGAACGTCCGACGGAGTAGCACATCCGTCCATTATTTGCTAATAACTCGATAAATAATAATTGTAGCGAGTTTGGTGTTATGATACATATTGTTAGAAACCGTCTATATTACAGTGATATCACGTCGAAAATCGTCTAGGACCGATACGGAAAAAGTTTCCTCTTAGCGGTGGGACTTAGAAAAATTTCCAGAGTTTTGTCGACGGAGTAGCACATCCGTCCATTATTTGCTAATAACTCGATAAATAATAATTGTAGCGAGTTTGGTGTTATGATATATATTGTTAGAAACCGTCTATATTACAGTGATATCACGTCGAAAATCGTCTAGGACCGATAGGGAAAAAGTTTCCTCTTGGCGGTGGGACTTAGAAAAATTTCCAGAGTTTTGTCGACGGAGTAGCACATCCGTCCATTATTTGCTAATAACTCGATAAATAATAATTGTAGCGAGTTTGGTGTTATGATATATATTGTTAGAAACCGTCTATATTACAGTGATATCACGTCGAAAATCGTCTAGGACCGATAGGGAAAAAGTTTCCTCTTGGCGGTGGGACTTAGAAAAATTTTCGTCGAACGTCCGACGGAGTAGCACATCCGTCCATTATTTGCTAATAACTCGATAAATAATAATTGTAGCGAGTTTGGTGTTATGATATATATTGTTAGAAACCGTCTATATTACAGTGATATCACGTCGAAAATCGTCTAGGACCGATAGGGAAAAAGTTTCCTCTTGGCGGTGGGACTTAGAAAAATTTTCGTCGAACGTCCGACGGAGTAGCACATCCGTCCATTATTTGCTAATAACTCGATAAATAATAATTGTAGCGAGTTTGGTGTTATGATACATATTGTTAGAAACCGTCTATATTACAGTGATATCACGTCGAAAATCGTCTAGGACCGATACGGAAAAAGTTTCCTCTTAGCGGTGGGACTTAGAAAAATTTCCAGAGTTTTGTCGACGGAGTAGCACATCCGTCCATTATTTGCTAATAACTCGATAAATAATAATTGTAGCGAGTTTGGTGTTATGATATATATTGTTAGAAACCGTCTATATTACAGTGATATCACGTCGAAAATCGTCTAGGACCGATAGGGAAAAAGTTTCCTCTTGGCGGTGGGACTTAGAAAAATTTTCGTCGAACGTCCGACGAAGTAGCACATCCGTCCATTATTTGCTAATAACTCGATAAATAATAATTGTAGCGAGTTTGGTGTTATGATATATATTGTTAGAAACCGTCTATATTACAGTGATATCACGTCGAAAATCGTCTAGGACCGATACGGAAAAAGTTTCCTCTTAGCGGTGGGACTTAGAAAAATTTCCAGAGTTTTGTCGACGGAGTAGCACATCCGTCCATTATTTGCTAATAACTCGATAAATAATAATTGTAGCGAGTTTGGTGTTATGACATATATTGTTAGAAACCGTCTATATTACAGTGATATCACGTCGAAAATCGTCTAGGACCGATACGGAAAAAGTTTCCTCTTAGCGGTGGGACTTAGAAAAATTTCCAGAGTTTTGTCGACGGAGTAGCACATCCGTCCATTATTTGCTAATAACTCGATAAATAATAATTGTAGCGAGTTTGGTGTTATGATATATATTGTTAGAAACCGTCTATATTACAGTGATATCACGTCGAAAATCGTCTAGGACCGATAGGGAAAAAGTTTCCTCTTGGCGGTGGGACTTAGAAAAATTTTCGTCGAACGTCCGACGGAGTAGCACATCCGTCCATTATTTGCTAATAACTCGATAAATAATAATTGTAGCGAGTTTGGTGTTATGATACATATTGTTAGAAACCGTCTATATTACAGTGATATCACGTCGAAAATCGTCTAGGACCGATACGGAAAAAGTTTCCTCTTAGCGGTGGGACTTAGAAAAATTTCCAGAGTTTTGTCGACGGAGTAGCACATCCGTCCATTATTTGCTAATAACTCGATAAATAATAATTGTAGCGAGTTTGGTGTTATGATATATATTGTTAGAAACCGTCTATATTACAGTGATATCACGTCGAAAATCGTCTAGGACCGATACGGAAAAAGTTTCCTCTTAGCGGTGGGACTTAGAAAAATTTCCAGAGTTTTGTCGACGGAGTAGCACATCCGTCCATTATTTGCTAATAACTCGATAAATAATAATTGTAGCGAGTTTGGTGTTATGATATATATTGTTAGAAACCGTCTATATTACAGTGATATCACGTCGAAAATCGTCTAGGACCGATAGGGAAAAAGTTTCCTCTTAGCGGTGGGACTTAGAAAAATTTTCGTCGAACGTCCGACGGAGTAGTACATCCGTCCATTATTTGCTAATAACTCGATAAATAATAATTGTAGCGAGTTTGGTGTTATGATATATATTGTTAGAAACCGTCTATATTACAGTGATATCACGTCGAAAATCGTCTAGGACCGATACGGAAAAAGTTTCCTCTTAGCGGTGGGACTTAGAAAAATTTCCAGAGTTTTGTCGACGGAGTAGCACATCCGTCCATTATTTGCTAATAACTCGATAAATAATAATTGTAGCGAGTTTGGTGTTATGATATATATTGTTAGAAACCGTCTATATTACAGTGATATCACGTCGAAAATCGTCTAGGACCGATAGGGAAAAAGTTTCCTCTTAGCGGTGGGACTTAGAAAAATTTTCGTCGAACGTCCGACGGAGTAGTACATCCGTCCATTATTTGCTAATAACTCGATAAATAATAATTGTAGCGAGTTTGGTGTTATGATATATATTGTTAGAAACCGTCTATATTACAGTGATATCACGTCGAAAATCGTCTAGGACCGATACGGAAAAAGTTTCCTCTTAGCGGTGGGACTTAGAAAAATTTTCGTCGAACGTCCGACGGAGTAGTACATCCGTCCATTATTTGCTAATAACTCGATAAATAATAATTGTAGCGAGTTTGGTGTTATGATATATATTGTTAGAAACCGTCTATATTACAGTGATATCACGTCGAAAATCGTCTAGGACCGATAGGGAAAAAGTTTCCTCTTGGCGGTGGGACTTAGAAAAATTTTCGTCGAACGTCCGACGGAGTAGCACATCCGTCCATTATTTGCTAATAACTCGATAAATAATAATTGTAGCGACTTTGGTGTTATGATACATATTGTTAGAAACCGTCTATATTACAGTGATATCACGTCGAAAATCGTCTAGGACCGATACGGAAAAAGTTTCCTCTTAGCGGTGGGACTTAGAAAAATTTCCAGAGTTTTGTCGACGGAGTAGCACATCCGTCCATTATTTGCTAATAACTCGATAAATAATAATTGTAGCGAGTTTGGTGTTATGACATATATTGTTAGAAACCGTCTATATTACAGTGATATCACGTCGAAAATCGTCTAGGACCGATAGGGAAAAAGTTTCCTCTTGGCGGTGGGACTTAGAAAAATTTCCAGAGTTTTGTCGACGGAGTAGCACATCCGTCCATTATTTGCTAATAACTCGATAAATAATAATTGTAGCGAGTTTGGTGTTATGATATATATTGTTAGAAACCGTCTATATTACAGTGATATCACGTCGAAAATCGTCTAGGACCGATAGGGAAAAAGTTTCCTCTTGGCGGTGGGACTTAGAAAAATTTTCGTCGAACGTCCGACGGAGTAGTACATCCGTCCATTATTTGCTAATAACTCGATAAATAATAATTGTAGCGAGTTTGGTGTTATGATATATATTGTTAGAAACCGTCTATATTACAGTGATATCACGTCGAAAATCGTCTAGGACCGATACGGAAAAAGTTTCCTCTTAGCGGTGGGACTTAGAAAAATTTCCAGAGTTTTGTCGACGGAGTAGCACATCCGTCCATTATTTGCTAATAACTCGATAAATAATAATTGTAGCGAGTTTGGTGTTATGATATATATTGTTAGAAACCGTCTATATTACAGTGATATCACGTCGAAAATCGTCTAGGACCGATAGGGAAAAAGTTTCCTCTTGGCGGTGGGACTTAGAAAAATTTTCGTCGAACGTCCGACGAAGTAGCACATCCGTCCATTATTTGCTAATAACTCGATAAATAATAATTGTAGCGAGTTTGGTGTTATGATATATATTGTTAGAAACCGTCTATATTACAGTGATATCACGTCGAAAATCGTCTAGGACCGATAGGGAAAAAGTTTCCTCTTGGCGGTGGGACTTAGAAAAATTTCCAGAGTTTTGTCGACGGAGTAGCACATCCGTCCATTATTTGCTAATAACTCGATAAATAATAATTGTAGCGAGTTTGGTGTTATGATATATATTGTTAGAAACCGTCTATATTACAGTGATATCACGTCGAAAATCGTCTAGGACCGATAGGGAAAAAGTTTCCTCTTGGCGGTGGGACTTAGAAAAATTTCCAGAGTTTTGTCGACGGAGTAGCACATCCGTCCATTATTTGCTAATAACTCGATAAATAATAATTGTAGCGAGTTTGGTGTTATGATATATATTGTTAGAAACCGTCTATATTACAGTGATATCACGTCGAAAATCGTCTAGGACCGATAGGGAAAAAGTTTCCTCTTGGCGGTGGGACTTAGAAAAATTTTCGTCGAACGTCCGACGGAGTAGTACATCCGTCCATTATTTGCTAATAACTCGATAAATAATAATTGTAGCGAGTTTGGTGTTATGATATATATTGTTAGAAACCGTCTATATTACAGTGATATCACGTCGAAAATCGTCTAGGACCGATAGGGAAAAAGTTTCCTCTTGGCGGTGGGACTTAGAAAAATTTCCAGAGTTTTGTCGACGGAGTAGCACATCCGTCCATTATTTGCTAATAACTCGATAAATAATAATTGTAGCGAGTTTGGTGTTATGATATATATTGTTAGAAACCGTCTATATTACAGTGATATCACGTCGAAAATCGTCTAGGACCGATAGGGAAAAAGTTTCCTCTTGGCGGTGGGACTTAGAAAAATTTTCGTCGAACGTCCGACGGAGTAGCACATCCGTCCATTATTTGCTAATAACTCGATAAATAATAATTGTAGCGAGTTTGGTGTTATGATATATATTGTTAGAAACCGTCTATATTACAGTGATATCACGTCGAAAATCGTCTAGGACCGATAGGGAAAAAGTTTCCTCTTGGCGGTGGGACTTAGAAAAATTTTCGTCGAACGTCCGACGGAGTAGCACATCCGTCCATTATTTGCTAATAACTCGATAAATAATAATTGTAGCGAGTTTGGTGTTATGATACATATTGTTAGAAA
>NW_027489363.1:27500-40000 GCF_050948215.1 Halictus rubicundus
GAGTTTGGTGTTATGATATATATTGTTAGAAACCGTCTATATTACAGTGATATCACGTCGAAAATCGTCTAGGACCGATACGGAAAAAGTTTCCTCTTGGCGGTGGGACTTAGAAAAATTTTCGTCGAACGTCCGACGGAGTAGCACATCCGTCCATTATTTGCTAATAACTCGATAAATAATAATTGTAGCGAGTTTGGTGTTATGATATATATTGTTAGAAACCGTCTATATTACAGTGATATCACGTCGAAAATCGTCTAGGACCGATAGGGAAAAAGTTTCCTCTTGGCGGTGGGACTTAGAAAAATTTTCGTCGAACGTCCGACGGAGTAGCACATCCGTCCATTATTTGCTAATAACTCGATAAATAATAATTGTAGCGAGTTTGGTGTTATGATATATATTGTTAGAAACCGTCTATATTACAGTGATATCACGTCGAAAATCGTCTAGGACCGATAGGGAAAAAGTTTCCTCTTGGCGGTGGGACTTAGAAAAATTTCCAGAGTTTTGTCGACGGAGTAGCACATCCGTCCATTATTTGCTAATAACTCGATAAATAATAATTGTAGCGAGTTTGGTGTTATGATATATATTGTTAGAAACCGTCTATATTACAGTGATATCACGTCGAAAATCGTCTAGGACCGATACGGAAAAAGTTTCCTCTTAGCGGTGGGACTTAGAAAAATTTCCAGAGTTTTGTCGACGGAGTAGCACATCCGTCCATTATTTGCTAATAACTCGATAAATAATAATTGTAGCGAGTTTGGTGTTATGATATATATTGTTAGAAACCGTCTATATTACAGTGATATCACGTCGAAAATCGTCTAGGACCGATACGGAAAAAGTTTCCTCTTAGCGGTGGGACTTAGAAAAATTTCCAGAGTTTTGTCGACGGAGTAGCACATCCGTCCATTATTTGCTAATAACTCGATAAATAATAATTGTAGCGAGTTTGGTGTTATGATACATATTGTTAGAAACCGTCTATATTACAGTGATATCACGTCGAAAATCGTCTAGGACCGATACGGAAAAAGTTTCCTCTTAGCGGTGGGACTTAGAAAAATTTTCGTCGAACGTCCGACGGAGTAGCACATCCGTCCATTATTTGCTAATAACTCGATAAATAATAATTGTAGCGAGTTTGGTGTTATGATATATATTGTTAGAAACCGTCTATATTACAGTGATATCACGTCGAAAATCGTCTAGGACCGATACGGAAAAAGTTTCCTCTTGGCGGTGGGACTTAGAAAAATTTTCGTCGAACGTCCGACGGAGTAGCACATCCGTCCATTATTTGCTAATAACTCGATAAATAATAATTGTAGCGAGTTTGGTGTTATGATATATATTGTTAGAAACCGTCTATATTACAGTGATATCACGTCGAAAATCGTCTAGGACCGATAGGGAAAAAGTTTCCTCTTGGCGGTGGGACTTAGAAAAATTTTCGTCGAACGTCCGACGGAGTAGCACATCCGTCCATTATTTGCTAATAACTCGATAAATAATAATTGTAGCGAGTTTGGTGTTATGATATATATTGTTAGAAACCGTCTATATTACAGTGATATCACGTCGAAAATCGTCTAGGACCGATAGGGAAAAAGTTTCCTCTTGGCGGTGGGACTTAGAAAAATTTCCAGAGTTTTGTCGACGGAGTAGCACATCCGTCCATTATTTGCTAATAACTCGATAAATAATAATTGTAGCGAGTTTGGTGTTATGATATATATTGTTAGAAACCGTCTATATTACAGTGATATCACGTCGAAAATCGTCTAGGACCGATACGGAAAAAGTTTCCTCTTAGCGGTGGGACTTAGAAAAATTTCCAGAGTTTTGTCGACGGAGTAGCACATCCGTCCATTATTTGCTAATAACTCGATAAATAATAATTGTAGCGAGTTTGGTGTTATGATATATATTGTTAGAAACCGTCTATATTACAGTGATATCACGTCGAAAATCGTCTAGGACCGATAGGGAAAAAGTTTCCTCTTGGCGGTGGGACTTAGAAAAATTTCCAGAGTTTTGTCGACGGAGTAGCACATCCGTCCATTATTTGCTAATAACTCGATAAATAATAATTGTAGCGAGTTTGGTGTTATGATATATATTGTTAGAAACCGTCTATATTACAGTGATATCACGTCGAAAATCGTCTAGGACCGATACGGAAAAAGTTTCCTCTTGGCGGTGGGACTTAGAAAAATTTCCAGAGTTTTGTCGACGGAGTAGCACATCCGTCCATTATTTGCTAATAACTCGATAAATAATAATTGTAGCGAGTTTGGTGTTATGATATATATTGTTAGAAACCGTCTATATTACAGTGATATCACGTCGAAAATCGTCTAGGACCGATAGGGAAAAAGTTTCCTCTTGGCGGTGGGACTTAGAAAAATTTCCAGAGTTTTGTCGACGGAGTAGCACATCCGTCCATTATTTGCTAATAACTCGATAAATAATAATTGTAGCGAGTTTGGTGTTATGATATATATTGTTAGAAACCGTCTATATTACAGTGATATCACGTCGAAAATCGTCTAGGACCGATAGGGAAAAAGTTTCCTCTTGGCGGTGGGACTTAGAAAAATTTTCGTCGAACGTCCGACGGAGTAGCACATCCGTCCATTATTTGCTAATAACTCGATAAATAATAATTGTAGCGAGTTTGGTGTTATGATATATATTGTTAGAAACCGTCTATATTACAGTGATATCACGTCGAAAATCGTCTAGGACCGATACGGAAAAAGTTTCCTCTTGGCGGTGGGACTTAGAAAAATTTTCGTCGAACGTCCGACGGAGTAGCACATCCGTCCATTATTTGCTAATAACTCGATAAATAATAATTGTAGCGAGTTTGGTGTTATGATATATATTGTTAGAAACCGTCTATATTACAGTGATATCACGTCGAAAATCGTCTAGGACCGATACGGAAAAAGTTTCCTCTTAGCGGTGGGACTTAGAAAAATTTCCAGAGTTTTGTCGACGGAGTAGCACATCCGTCCATTATTTGCTAATAACTCGATAAATAATAATTGTAGCGAGTTTGGTGTTATGATATATATTGTTAGAAACCGTCTATATTACAGTGATATCACGTCGAAAATCGTCTAGGACCGATAGGGAAAAAGTTTCCTCTTGGCGGTGGGACTTAGAAAAATTTCCAGAGTTTTGTCGACGGAGTAGCACATCCGTCCATTATTTGCTAATAACTCGATAAATAATAATTGTAGCGAGTTTGGTGTTATGATATATATTGTTAGAAACCGTCTATATTACAGTGATATCACGTCGAAAATCGTCTAGGACCGATACGGAAAAAGTTTCCTCTTGGCGGTGGGACTTAGAAAAATTTCCAGAGTTTTGTCGACGGAGTAGCACATCCGTCCATTATTTGCTAATAACTCGATAAATAATAATTGTAGCGAGTTTGGTGTTATGATATATATTGTTAGAAACCGTCTATATTACAGTGATATCACGTCGAAAATCGTCTAGGACCGATAGGGAAAAAGTTTCCTCTTGGCGGTGGGACTTAGAAAAATTTCCAGAGTTTTGTCGACGGAGTAGCACATCCGTCCATTATTTGCTAATAACTCGATAAATAATAATTGTAGCGAGTTTGGTGTTATGATATATATTGTTAGAAACCGTCTATATTACAGTGATATCACGTCGAAAATCGTCTAGGACCGATAGGGAAAAAGTTTCCTCTTGGCGGTGGGACTTAGAAAAATTTTCGTCGAACGTCCGACGGAGTAGCACATCCGTCCATTATTTGCTAATAACTCGATAAATAATAATTGTAGCGAGTTTGGTGTTATGATATATATTGTTAGAAACCGTCTATATTACAGTGATATCACGTCGAAAATCGTCTAGGACCGATACGGAAAAAGTTTCCTCTTGGCGGTGGGACTTAGAAAAATTTTCGTCGAACGTCCGACGGAGTAGCACATCCGTCCATTATTTGCTAATAACTCGATAAATAATAATTGTAGCGAGTTTGGTGTTATGATATATATTGTTAGAAACCGTCTATATTACAGTGATATCACGTCGAAAATCGTCTAGGACCGATAGGGAAAAAGTTTCCTCTTGGCGGTGGGACTTAGAAAAATTTTCGTCGAACGTCCGACGGAGTAGCACATCCGTCCATTATTTGCTAATAACTCGATAAATAATAATTGTAGCGAGTTTGGTGTTATGATATATATTGTTAGAAACCGTCTATATTACAGTGATATCACGTCGAAAATCGTCTAGGACCGATAGGGAAAAAGTTTCCTCTTGGCGGTGGGACTTAGAAAAATTTCCAGAGTTTTGTCGACGGAGTAGCACATCCGTCCATTATTTGCTAATAACTCGATAAATAATAATTGTAGCGAGTTTGGTGTTATGATATATATTGTTAGAAACCGTCTATATTACAGTGATATCACGTCGAAAATCGTCTAGGACCGATACGGAAAAAGTTTCCTCTTAGCGGTGGGACTTAGAAAAATTTCCAGAGTTTTGTCGACGGAGTAGCACATCCGTCCATTATTTGCTAATAACTCGATAAATAATAATTGTAGCGAGTTTGGTGTTATGATATATATTGTTAGAAACCGTCTATATTACAGTGATATCACGTCGAAAATCGTCTAGGACCGATAGGGAAAAAGTTTCCTCTTGGCGGTGGGACTTAGAAAAATTTCCAGAGTTTTGTCGACGGAGTAGCACATCCGTCCATTATTTGCTAATAACTCGATAAATAATAATTGTAGCGAGTTTGGTGTTATGATATATATTGTTAGAAACCGTCTATATTACAGTGATATCACGTCGAAAATCGTCTAGGACCGATAGGGAAAAAGTTTCCTCTTGGCGGTGGGACTTAGAAAAATTTCCAGAGTTTTGTCGACGGAGTAGCACATCCGTCCATTATTTGCTAATAACTCGATAAATAATAATTGTAGCGAGTTTGGTGTTATGATATATATTGTTAGAAACCGTCTATATTACAGTGATATCACGTCGAAAATCGTCTAGGACCGATAGGGAAAAAGTTTCCTCTTGGCGGTGGGACTTAGAAAAATTTTCGTCGAACGTCCGACGGAGTAGCACATCCGTCCATTATTTGCTAATAACTCGATAAATAATAATTGTAGCGAGTTTGGTGTTATGATATATATTGTTAGAAACCGTCTATATTACAGTGATATCACGTCGAAAATCGTCTAGGACCGATACGGAAAAAGTTTCCTCTTAGCGGTGGGACTTAGAAAAATTTCCAGAGTTTTGTCGACGGAGTAGCACATCCGTCCATTATTTGCTAATAACTCGATAAATAATAATTGTAGCGAGTTTGGTGTTATGATACATATTGTTAGAAACCGTCTATATTACAGTGATATCACGTCGAAAATCGTCTAGGACCGATACGGAAAAAGTTTCCTCTTAGCGGTGGGACTTAGAAAAATTTTCGTCGAACGTCCGACGGAGTAGCACATCCGTCCATTATTTGCTAATAACTCGATAAATAATAATTGTAGCGAGTTTGGTGTTATGATATATATTGTTAGAAACCGTCTATATTACAGTGATATCACGTCGAAAATCGTCTAGGACCGATACGGAAAAAGTTTCCTCTTGGCGGTGGGACTTAGAAAAATTTTCGTCGAACGTCCGACGGAGTAGCACATCCGTCCATTATTTGCTAATAACTCGATAAATAATAATTGTAGCGAGTTTGGTGTTATGATATATATTGTTAGAAACCGTCTATATTACAGTGATATCACGTCGAAAATCGTCTAGGACCGATAGGGAAAAAGTTTCCTCTTGGCGGTGGGACTTAGAAAAATTTTCGTCGAACGTCCGACGGAGTAGCACATCCGTCCATTATTTGCTAATAACTCGATAAATAATAATTGTAGCGAGTTTGGTGTTATGATATATATTGTTAGAAACCGTCTATATTACAGTGATATCACGTCGAAAATCGTCTAGGACCGATAGGGAAAAAGTTTCCTCTTGGCGGTGGGACTTAGAAAAATTTCCAGAGTTTTGTCGACGGAGTAGCACATCCGTCCATTATTTGCTAATAACTCGATAAATAATAATTGTAGCGAGTTTGGTGTTATGATATATATTGTTAGAAACCGTCTATATTACAGTGATATCACGTCGAAAATCGTCTAGGACCGATACGGAAAAAGTTTCCTCTTAGCGGTGGGACTTAGAAAAATTTCCAGAGTTTTGTCGACGGAGTAGCACATCCGTCCATTATTTGCTAATAACTCGATAAATAATAATTGTAGCGAGTTTGGTGTTATGATATATATTGTTAGAAACCGTCTATATTACAGTGATATCACGTCGAAAATCGTCTAGGACCGATAGGGAAAAAGTTTCCTCTTGGCGGTGGGACTTAGAAAAATTTCCAGAGTTTTGTCGACGGAGTAGCACATCCGTCCATTATTTGCTAATAACTCGATAAATAATAATTGTAGCGAGTTTGGTGTTATGATATATATTGTTAGAAACCGTCTATATTACAGTGATATCACGTCGAAAATCGTCTAGGACCGATACGGAAAAAGTTTCCTCTTGGCGGTGGGACTTAGAAAAATTTCCAGAGTTTTGTCGACGGAGTAGCACATCCGTCCATTATTTGCTAATAACTCGATAAATAATAATTGTAGCGAGTTTGGTGTTATGATATATATTGTTAGAAACCGTCTATATTACAGTGATATCACGTCGAAAATCGTCTAGGACCGATAGGGAAAAAGTTTCCTCTTGGCGGTGGGACTTAGAAAAATTTCCAGAGTTTTGTCGACGGAGTAGCACATCCGTCCATTATTTGCTAATAACTCGATAAATAATAATTGTAGCGAGTTTGGTGTTATGATATATATTGTTAGAAACCGTCTATATTACAGTGATATCACGTCGAAAATCGTCTAGGACCGATAGGGAAAAAGTTTCCTCTTGGCGGTGGGACTTAGAAAAATTTTCGTCGAACGTCCGACGGAGTAGCACATCCGTCCATTATTTGCTAATAACTCGATAAATAATAATTGTAGCGAGTTTGGTGTTATGATATATATTGTTAGAAACCGTCTATATTACAGTGATATCACGTCGAAAATCGTCTAGGACCGATACGGAAAAAGTTTCCTCTTGGCGGTGGGACTTAGAAAAATTTTCGTCGAACGTCCGACGGAGTAGCACATCCGTCCATTATTTGCTAATAACTCGATAAATAATAATTGTAGCGAGTTTGGTGTTATGATATATATTGTTAGAAACCGTCTATATTACAGTGATATCACGTCGAAAATCGTCTAGGACCGATACGGAAAAAGTTTCCTCTTAGCGGTGGGACTTAGAAAAATTTCCAGAGTTTTGTCGACGGAGTAGCACATCCGTCCATTATTTGCTAATAACTCGATAAATAATAATTGTAGCGAGTTTGGTGTTATGATATATATTGTTAGAAACCGTCTATATTACAGTGATATCACGTCGAAAATCGTCTAGGACCGATAGGGAAAAAGTTTCCTCTTGGCGGTGGGACTTAGAAAAATTTCCAGAGTTTTGTCGACGGAGTAGCACATCCGTCCATTATTTGCTAATAACTCGATAAATAATAATTGTAGCGAGTTTGGTGTTATGATATATATTGTTAGAAACCGTCTATATTACAGTGATATCACGTCGAAAATCGTCTAGGACCGATACGGAAAAAGTTTCCTCTTAGCGGTGGGACTTAGAAAAATTTCCAGAGTTTTGTCGACGGAGTAGCACATCCGTCCATTATTTGCTAATAACTCGATAAATAATAATTGTAGCGAGTTTGGTGTTATGATATATATTGTTAGAAACCGTCTATATTACAGTGATATCACGTCGAAAATCGTCTAGGACCGATAGGGAAAAAGTTTCCTCTTGGCGGTGGGACTTAGAAAAATTTCCAGAGTTTTGTCGACGGAGTAGCACATCCGTCCATTATTTGCTAATAACTCGATAAATAATAATTGTAGCGAGTTTGGTGTTATGATATATATTGTTAGAAACCGTCTATATTACAGTGATATCACGTCGAAAATCGTCTAGGACCGATAGGGAAAAAGTTTCCTCTTGGCGGTGGGACTTAGAAAAATTTCCAGAGTTTTGTCGACGGAGTAGCACATCCGTCCATTATTTGCTAATAACTCGATAAATAATAATTGTAGCGAGTTTGGTGTTATGATATATATTGTTAGAAACCGTCTATATTACAGTGATATCACGTCGAAAATCGTCTAGGACCGATACGGAAAAAGTTTCCTCTTAGCGGTGGGACTTAGAAAAATTTCCAGAGTTTTGTCGACGGAGTAGCACATCCGTCCATTATTTGCTAATAACTCGATAAATAATAATTGTAGCGAGTTTGGTGTTATGATATATATTGTTAGAAACCGTCTATATTACAGTGATATCACGTCGAAAATCGTCTAGGACCGATAGGGAAAAAGTTTCCTCTTGGCGGTGGGACTTAGAAAAATTTCCAGAGTTTTGTCGACGGAGTAGCACATCCGTCCATTATTTGCTAATAACTCGATAAATAATAATTGTAGCGAGTTTGGTGTTATGATATATATTGTTAGAAACCGTCTATATTACAGTGATATCACGTCGAAAATCGTCTAGGACCGATACGGAAAAAGTTTCCTCTTGGCGGTGGGACTTAGAAAAATTTCCAGAGTTTTGTCGACGGAGTAGCACATCCGTCCATTATTTGCTAATAACTCGATAAATAATAATTGTAGCGAGTTTGGTGTTATGATATATATTGTTAGAAACCGTCTATATTACAGTGATATCACGTCGAAAATCGTCTAGGACCGATAGGGAAAAAGTTTCCTCTTGGCGGTGGGACTTAGAAAAATTTCCAGAGTTTTGTCGACGGAGTAGCACATCCGTCCATTATTTGCTAATAACTCGATAAATAATAATTGTAGCGAGTTTGGTGTTATGATATATATTGTTAGAAACCGTCTATATTACAGTGATATCACGTCGAAAATCGTCTAGGACCGATAGGGAAAAAGTTTCCTCTTGGCGGTGGGACTTAGAAAAATTTTCGTCGAACGTCCGACGGAGTAGCACATCCGTCCATTATTTGCTAATAACTCGATAAATAATAATTGTAGCGAGTTTGGTGTTATGATATATATTGTTAGAAACCGTCTATATTACAGTGATATCACGTCGAAAATCGTCTAGGACCGATACGGAAAAAGTTTCCTCTTGGCGGTGGGACTTAGAAAAATTTTCGTCGAACGTCCGACGGAGTAGCACATCCGTCCATTATTTGCTAATAACTCGATAAATAATAATTGTAGCGAGTTTGGTGTTATGATATATATTGTTAGAAACCGTCTATATTACAGTGATATCACGTCGAAAATCGTCTAGGACCGATAGGGAAAAAGTTTCCTCTTGGCGGTGGGACTTAGAAAAATTTCCAGAGTTTTGTCGACGGAGTAGCACATCCGTCCATTATTTGCTAATAACTCGATAAATAATAATTGTAGCGAGTTTGGTGTTATGATATATATTGCTAGAAATCGTCTATATTACAGTGATATCACGTCGAAAATCGTCTAGGACCGATACGGAAAAAGTTTCCTCTTAGCGGTGGGACTTAGAAAAATTTCCAGAGTTTTGTCGACGGAGTAGCACATCCGTCCATTATTTGCTAATAACTCGATAAATAATAATTGTAGCGAGTTTGGTGTTATGATATATATTGTTAGAAACCGTCTATATTACAGTGATATCACGTCGAAAATCGTCTAGGACCGATAGGGAAAAAGTTTCCTCTTGGCGGTGGGACTTAGAAAAATTTCCAGAGTTTTGTCGACGGAGTAGCACATCCGTCCATTATTTGCTAATAACTCGATAAATAATAATTGTAGCGAGTTTGGTGTTATGATATATATTGTTAGAAACCGTCTATATTACAGTGATATCACGTCGAAAATCGTCTAGGACCGATACGGAAAAAGTTTCCTCTTGGCGGTGGGACTTAGAAAAATTTCCAGAGTTTTGTCGACGGAGTAGCACATCCGTCCATTATTTGCTAATAACTCGATAAATAATAATTGTAGCGAGTTTGGTGTTATGATATATATTGTTAGAAACCGTCTATATTACAGTGATATCACGTCGAAAATCGTCTAGGACCGATAGGGAAAAAGTTTCCTCTTGGCGGTGGGACTTAGAAAAATTTCCAGAGTTTTGTCGACGGAGTAGCACATCCGTCCATTATTTGCTAATAACTCGATAAATAATAATTGTAGCGAGTTTGGTGTTATGATATATATTGTTAGAAACCGTCTATATTACAGTGATATCACGTCGAAAATCGTCTAGGACCGATAGGGAAAAAGTTTCCTCTTGGCGGTGGGACTTAGAAAAATTTTCGTCGAACGTCCGACGGAGTAGCACATCCGTCCATTATTTGCTAATAACTCGATAAATAATAATTGTAGCGAGTTTGGTGTTATGATATATATTGTTAGAAACCGTCTATATTACAGTGATATCACGTCGAAAATCGTCTAGGACCGATACGGAAAAAGTTTCCTCTTGGCGGTGGGACTTAGAAAAATTTTCGTCGAACGTCCGACGGAGTAGCACATCCGTCCATTATTTGCTAATAACTCGATAAATAATAATTGTAGCGAGTTTGGTGTTATGATATATATTGTTAGAAACCGTCTATATTACAGTGATATCACGTCGAAAATCGTCTAGGACCGATACGGAAAAAGTTTCCTCTTAGCGGTGGGACTTAGAAAAATTTCCAGAGTTTTGTCGACGGAGTAGCACATCCGTCCATTATTTGCTAATAACTCGATAAATAATAATTGTAGCGAGTTTGGTGTTATGATATATATTGTTAGAAACCGTCTATATTACAGTGATATCACGTCGAAAATCGTCTAGGACCGATAGGGAAAAAGTTTCCTCTTGGCGGTGGGACTTAGAAAAATTTCCAGAGTTTTGTCGACGGAGTAGCACATCCGTCCATTATTTGCTAATAACTCGATAAATAATAATTGTAGCGAGTTTGGTGTTATGATATATATTGTTAGAAACCGTCTATATTACAGTGATATCACGTCGAAAATCGTCTAGGACCGATACGGAAAAAGTTTCCTCTTAGCGGTGGGACTTAGAAAAATTTCCAGAGTTTTGTCGACGGAGTAGCACATCCGTCCATTATTTGCTAATAACTCGATAAATAATAATTGTAGCGAGTTTGGTGTTATGATATATATTGTTAGAAACCGTCTATATTACAGTGATATCACGTCGAAAATCGTCTAGGACCGATAGGGAAAAAGTTTCCTCTTGGCGGTGGGACTTAGAAAAATTTCCAGAGTTTTGTCGACGGAGTAGCACATCCGTCCATTATTTGCTAATAACTCGATAAATAATAATTGTAGCGAGTTTGGTGTTATGATATATATTGTTAGAAACCGTCTATATTACAGTGATATCACGTCGAAAATCGTCTAGGACCGATAGGGAAAAAGTTTCCTCTTGGCGGTGGGACTTAGAAAAATTTCCAGAGTTTTGTCGACGGAGTAGCACATCCGTCCATTATTTGCTAATAACTCGATAAATAATAATTGTAGCGAGTTTGGTGTTATGATATATATTGTTAGAAACCGTCTATATTACAGTGATATCACGTCGAAAATCGTCTAGGACCGATACGGAAAAAGTTTCCTCTTAGCGGTGGGACTTAGAAAAATTTCCAGAGTTTTGTCGACGGAGTAGCACATCCGTCCATTATTTGCTAATAACTCGATAAATAATAATTGTAGCGAGTTTGGTGTTATGATATATATTGTTAGAAACCGTCTATATTACAGTGATATCACGTCGAAAATCGTCTAGGACCGATAGGGAAAAAGTTTCCTCTTGGCGGTGGGACTTAGAAAAATTTCCAGAGTTTTGTCGACGGAGTAGCACATCCGTCCATTATTTGCTAATAACTCGATAAATAATAATTGTAGCGAGTTTGGTGTTATGATATATATTGTTAGAAACCGTCTATATTACAGTGATATCACGTCGAAAATCGTCTAGGACCGATACGGAAAAAGTTTCCTCTTGGCGGTGGGACTTAGAAAAATTTCCAGAGTTTTGTCGACGGAGTAGCACATCCGTCCATTATTTGCTAATAACTCGATAAATAATAATTGTAGCGAGTTTGGTGTTATGATATATATTGTTAGAAACCGTCTATATTACAGTGATATCACGTCGAAAATCGTCTAGGACCGATAGGGAAAAAGTTTCCTCTTGGCGGTGGGACTTAGAAAAATTTCCAGAGTTTTGTCGACGGAGTAGCACATCCGTCCATTATTTGCTAATAACTCGATAAATAATAATTGTAGCGAGTTTGGTGTTATGATATA